>NC_134872.1:21159239-21179239 GCF_049852395.1 Peromyscus maniculatus bairdii | reverse complement strand
GTCCGATGCTCTCTTCGGTTTTTGGGTTTTCCCAAAAGTCCACTCACCCTTTTGGCTGACTGTGCCCCTCATTAACTAGTTATTTGGATCCTGCATCAACTCATCCCTGTGGAACACTCCTTCACAGCAGTCTCCCTCTGCATAAGCCAGTTTAATCAAGGGGCTTTGATTGTGTGTGTATGTGTGTGTGTGTGTGTGTGTGTGTGTGTGTGTGTGAGAGAGAGAGAGAGAGAGAGAGAGAGAGAGAGAGAGAGAGAGAGAGAGAGAGAGAGAACATGTGCCACAGCATGTGTGTTGAAGCCAGATGACAACCTTGGATGCTGGTCCTTGCAGTCCACCTTGTTTGAGACAGGGTCATGCTGTCATTTTTCTACTGTGCCCATTAGGCTAGCTGGCCCATGAGTTCCCAGGCATTGTCCTGTTTCCACTTCCGGTTTTACCACAGGAACAACTGGATTACAGAGAGGCACTCCTAAGGCACTTGGCTCGCTGTGGCTTCTGGGGACTCAGACTCCGGACTTTGCTTTTGCTTTATCCACTGACTCGTCATCTTTCTCAGCCCCCAAGAGGCTTTAACTTCTTTTCTCCTTGGCAGACTTTGCCTTTCACTTTCAACAGAATTCACATGGAGCCGCTCTGGGCAACATTTCCCATGGCCCCTTCCTTGAGTAGAATCCTTGTCCTCCTCCAGGGTTTTCAGACACTGTGCATCTCTCTCTCGGTGACATCTGTCACCCATTGTAGAGTCATTCCTAGCTGCTGGAGGGGGAGCCCCCAGAAGTCAGAGACCCAGTTTTTGCACATCTCTGACTAGAATATAGACTCCTGCAGGAGGAGGAAGAGACTGGAGAGAGGAAGGAGGCCTATTTTGTTCACCACAAGCTTGCAGATTGCATACGCGTACGGTGAAGATGAGTGACAGATGACACAGAGAATGTGTGAGCATCTCTGACCACAGGCAAGAAAAAAACAGCTCTGGCAGGGCGCTGATGAGGGGACTCGGTTCTCTGGTGACCCCCTCCCCCACTCCTGGGTCCTCCATAGAGTCACTTTGGGTGTCTAGAGTTGTTCACTGAGAGATACTGAGATTCTGGGTGAGGGGTGGAGAGGAGTTATTGATACTTGCTAGAGACGAGTTATATTATTCCTAGAGAACGTTCTCTACACTTCCTCAGAGGCAAAGGCCTAGCAGAATGGCTACATCCTCAACCGAGTCTTCTCTGGGGTGGAAAGAACAGTCTAGAGACTCTGCCTTGGCTTGGGGATGATGACCTGGCCTGAGAAAATCAGAAGCCACAATTCTGAGAGAAATCAGAATTTGTCAGTGGAAGAGCTAGGAAAAATAGAATATTTTTCATAGCTGGAAGGCTGTCCCCAACTAGCTAATGGTCAGCAATGTCCTGCCTTGGGTATTAAAATGATTGGCTCATGCTATCTCCCAAGATCTCAACATTCTCTATAAGCTCTTCTTTTTGGTGGCTAAGGCTACCCTGAAGACTCACACTTCCAACGTGTTCTTTGCAGAATGTAGTGAACTCATGCATATATGTTTGTTTGGTTTTTTTAATGGCGGCACAGATGGCTGAACTTTCCCCTGCCGTGACTAAGCTGGTTGGTGGTTTTGGATGATTTGGGGCAGGAGGGGGTGGGGGGAGACGATGACGGTGTATAGCAGATAACAAATATGCATTTGCATGCTTTGTCCACTAGGGGCTATAAAAAAAGTGATCTGGTTGAATCTCGGTGTGGCCATCTTCAAGCTGATTAACCTAGAAGCTAACCATCTCATCTACATTTCAACACAGGATCCAAAATTAAACCCCTGAGAAATGTTACTGGGCTTTTAATGGCTGCCCGGAAAACTTGGCCTTGGTCATATTAACTTAATAATCATAGAAAATATAAAAACATAGTTCATAACCTAATCATAGAAAATGTAAAACCATAGTTCATACAAGACACCATTCACTAACAAGTATTTATTAAGTACATATTCTGTGATAAGCATTGTTGTACATCCTTGGGGGCACATCAGTGAAGAAAATAAATATTTTTGGTTTTCTGGGGCTTGCACACTAGCTGGAGGTGGGAGAGGCAATAATACATACAAAACATAGTATCTAAAATGTTGAAGGATGGTAAGTCCTGTAGAGAGAAAAACAAACAAGATGGTAAGCGGCGCTGTATCCCACAGGGGTAGGCGTTTGGAAGTGTATGGTTTTGATATGGAAGTGTCTCCCAAAAGGCTTGTGGGTTGAAGACTTGCTCCAGCCTTCAGTGCAGCTGAGACTGAACAATGTGGTTGCTGAGTTCAGAAAGGGATTAGTGTACAAGTGAGTTCACGGCTGAATGGATTACTAAGAGGTAGGGCCTACCTGAACAACAGGAAGACGGTCACAGGGTGTGTGTGTGTGTGTGTGTGTGTGTGTGTGTGTGTGTGTGTGTGTGTGTGTATGTGTGTGTGTGTGTGTGTGTGTGTGTCTGCCTCTGGGGTGTATCTCTTCCTGAACATCCCCCTCCCCCACTTCATGAGGTGAGGCGATCAGCTCTGCCACAGCCTTCTGCCACGACGCTCTGACCAAGAGTGAGGGACCCAGCATCCTGAAACGGAACACTCTGAAGTGATGAACTAAAAATAGGCCTTTCTTTCTTTTAAGTCGTTTTCTTGGCTCTTCTCTCACAGGGACAGAAAACTGACTAATGCAGGAAGATGGCCATGGGCCTTCAGGGTGGGCCCAAGCTGGGATGGTGGTACCTCAGCGAAGATGTGAAGGAGGCTGTGGAGTTAGCCATGTAGCTTCTGGGAGGAGAACATTTTAGAGAAAGGGAACGGCGAATCCAAAGCTCCTTGGGTCTTGCTTGGGAACTAAAGAAGGGTGTGAGTGGAGTTGGCATTGAGTGAGCATGAGGGTGTAGTGGAAGTCGCTGGGAGGAAGACCACAGGGCCGTGTTAGCCTGTACTCTGAGGGATTTGGAGCTGATGCAGAGTTTTGCATAAAGATCTGACAGTGTCACATGGTGTTTTTGGTCAGTATGTGTGCAATATGTGCATGTGTGCGCGCGTGTGTATGTGTGCGCTCACACGCATATGTGTGTGTGTGTGTGTACATATGAGCATGTGTGTATGGAGGAAAGATGCTGGCATGGATGTCTTCTACTGTTATTTTCTACCGTATTTTTGAGACAGGGTCTCTCACCAGTTTGACTAGAGAGGTTGATAAGCAAAGCCCTGGGGACCCAGCTGTCTCCAGCCTCCCCGAGCAAGGGTTACAGATCCCTATACCCACTCCACTATGCTTTTATGTGAGTGCTGGGCCTCTGAGCTCAGTCCCTCACGCTTGAGCAACAAGAATTCTTACCCACATTGAGCCATCTCTCCAGCCTCCCAGACAGAAATAAGGTTCTGACTCCACTCTCTGAACCCAATGGGTAATGTTAATTCAGAGCATCTAGTGGAGGCCTAGCATCTGAGACCCACAGGAACTAATCATCTCTGAGGTTGGTAAAATCCATTTTACCAAGAAAGCAAAGCAGCCACACCAAAACAGCCTGGCTGGCACGGGTTAAACAATGGAAACTGATTTCCTCATAGTTCTAGAGGCCAGAAGAACCGAGATCAAGGTGTTGGCTGTATTGATTTCCCCCGGACTTTTCTCCTTAGCTTACAGATGGCCACCTTCTCAGTGCATTCTCAGATAGTCTTTCCTCTGTGTGCAGGCCTTCCTGGAGTCTGGGTGACAGAATTTCTTCTTCTAAGAAGGACATCGATTATATGGGGTCAGGGCCCCACTTGTGGGAACATTTCATGTAGTTCCGTGTCACTTCTAGTAGAAGTTCCAAACCCAGCTGCATCTGGAGCAACCACAGCTGAGGACTTGGACATGTGCATTCGTCCCAGGACAGTTAGAGTGGCCCCCATCCTGCTACCACAGCAGTGACCCATTGGGAAGACTGAGGCCCCCTTCACAAGGGAAGGTTATTTGCTTTAGAGCTGACTTTGATTGAAAAACAAACAAACGTAGATTTGTTCTAGGCAGGACATGGGTCTGAGTCAGACTTCCCAGAGAGAGAACATCACTGTGTGCTGTGTTCATGGAAGCTTCTTAGGAGTGAGCTAAGGCTTTGCAAGAATGCATTTGTATGGCTGGTCATGCCAGCCATGGCCTTAATGTGAGGCAAGATTCCACGTTACTCTGTAAACAAAGCCAAGCAGGAATAATGTGGCTGAAGGACCGATGGTTCCTACTTCATCACGTTTATTTCTCATTTTCTATCTACAACTGAACGGTGCCCACAGAAACCAGGAAATGGAGAGGAAATTCCATGGTGAGGTGCCCTGGTGGTGGCTATTTGGAGCCTGAGAGAAGTCTGACAACCACCTGAGGGGGGTGACTTTGTTTCTTACCACCTTAGGTTTTTCTGTTTTGTTTTGTTTTTTCCATTTAGCTTGCTGGACAATATTATCAGGAATACTGGACAAGCGCACCGCTGCCCTCTCAATTTTACTTTTGGTATAAATAGCAAATATCTCTTTAGTCATGGAACCTCTGTGTGAAGCTACTTAGAACTCTTTTTAGAGACTGGAAATAACGGAGGTGTGTGTTGTCACACTACCCAGAGAAGATGAGTAATTTATCTGGAGAACGTGGATGATCTTGAGAGCCCTCTCTTTAGGAACATTGTCTTGGTGGATCTGCGAGGGCTCAGAATTTGGTCCGTAGACGGTTAGTTGTCGGGATACTTAATCTCTTCTATAAGAGCAGAATGATTTGCAATCACTGAATTTATGAGACCTGTGTACAGTGAAGAATGTCCGCATCATGAGGACTAAGCACTCCTGTCTCCTGGAAAGTCCATCTGGTTTCTGTAACATCCATGGGAAACTATGTTCTAATCAGAAGGTTGCTTGATGAGTCAGACAGCTAAACAAAAGGAGTTACTTATGTGATTCAAGTGTTTAGATGCAGGGATGAAAGACACGTTTCACTCCATGAGCTCGCTTATTGATTGTCAAGGGCTGCCTAGCGTGTTGAGAGAAAGGTCATGTTTAGTTTTTGTGGGAAATCGACAGTTGATTAGTGATGTCTGCTGGAGCACAGAATTGGACAAAGGAGCAGGAGCGTTGTTTGAGCCATCCCTAGTGTAAGACTATCTGACCAATAAGCCTGATGAATTCAGGCCGATATAAATCATGAGATTATGAGAACTGGAGCAGAGGTACCTGGGAAGCACTTGTTGGGTAATCAGTAGCATCTCTTTTAGTATTTCCATGTGAGATAGATCATTTGTCTAATGAATTCATCTTTTTTCCCATTTATTTATGCATGTGTGCATGCATGAGTGTTCGTGTGTGTATGTGTGTGTGTGTGCGTGTGATTATGAATAGATGCTGAAGGACACCTTGCAGGAGTTGGTTCTTTCTTCCCATCATATTGGTTTCAGGTGTTGAATTCAGGCCATCAGGCGTGGTGACAGGTGCCCTTAACTGTTGACCTATCTCTCCAGCCGTGGATCCATCTGTTTTGGTGAATGTGTTCAGTCCAGACAGGGTAAGTGCTATAGGGTTGGCATGCCTGCAAGAACCAATTTAGGCCTTACTCACCAGATCTGAGACCTTTGTGTAAGGAACAGGATTATCTTATCTTAATGTTGCTGACCTTGTTTTGTAAACTAAAGCTTACTGGGAACTTCACTGTGTTAAACAAATAAAAGTGACAGGCAGATCTTTCTAGAAGTTTCTGCCACAGATGTTATTTTTCTGTATGAAAATGTCTTGAAACACACCCTAGTGAACCCTGGAAAGGCATGGGATATTATTATCTGAAACCCATTCTTTGGGTTTGGGTTCAAGTCCTTCATTCCAGATGTGAGAGCATCTGGAATTGGTGAGCAAGCAGTTCTCTTTGGTTCCCACAGGACATTTGAGGCTGTGTTGAGAGAGGCATCCCCAATTCTTCACTCCTTAGGTAGCATTCCTTCCGTGAGGCTAACACTGTGGATTTGATGACCATTCGTCAACTCCCTATAGCCCACCCTCATCTAAACTGTGAGCCCACCAAGGACATGCTGAGGACCCCCGCAGAGAGACATGCCTGACGATCTTCCCCCCATTTCACAAGTGAAACCTGTGATTAGAAAAATAATAAAAGGCCATCTCACCTGTGTGCCTTATTTATTACACATTATACAGGTATCTGGTTGCAAAACCTGAACTCCTCCTCCTGTCTCTTGGTGAGCGTTTGAGGCAGAACACAGTGACCTGCCTCCTGCGATAACATCGGCATTCAAAGAGTGAGTGCTCCCTTCCCAGGTGACTTCCACCCTCCCTCCGTCCCCCTTGGCGACACTCCCAGAAAAAGAGTTCAGTGGGGGTGGGGGGCACTCTAGTTAGTAGAAAAGCACCTCGCCTTTATGTAAGATGATTGCTTCGAATCCCACCAGGGGGAAAACCACAAGGAAATTAAAGCAGCACCTCTTTAAACGGTGGTAAATAGATAACCCTGACGGGGTGGGAGGTGGGGTGGGGGGTCTGAGATTGGAAGAATGTGACCCCGTTAATCCAGAGGGGACTCCCTCTGGCCCCTTTCACTGCCCCTCTTTCAGCCTAAGGAGGACACCAAGGTTATGTGGGGAAACCGCTGTTCCTTAGCCAGGAAGAGGGGTGGGGTGGGCAAAGGTGGGGGAGATGCGGAGCCAGAATGAGAGGAGAGGAGGAAAATGCGAAGGAGAGGGACTTTTTTAAAAAAGAGTGTAAAGTAATAACCAAATTTAGCAGTCCCAGACTGTGCAGCCAAGTGGATGCTCATAGGTGGGAAGACTGGACAAGCTACAGAAAACTAGGTCCCAGCCACACCTCCGCCATTGACGCTTCGTCTCCTTGAGTGAGTTCCTTCTCTCTGAGCCTCGGTTTTCTCAATGTGCCCGGAGAAGAGTCTGTGAGAGTCCAGGGACAATTCTATCCCCACCCACCTACCCCATCAACCCCAGTCTTTGCCCTGGGGCCGCCTTGAGTCTGTGCTGAGGAGACCAGGGGAAGGAGAACAGGGCCCTTTGTGGCAGACTGGGGACGGGCAACTTGAAAGCATTGGGGGTAGAAGAATTGAAGCATTTTTTTGTTGTGGAGGAAAGCGTGGGCTGCAGGCAGGGAGCCAGAAGCCGCTGACATCACCATAATACTTGGATCGGGGCCTCTGAGAAGTGGGCGGGAGCCTCAGGGGAGTGGGCACAGTTACCTGGTAAAGGGACCAGAGGGCCTGCATCTGATCCAGCAGCAGCGACAGGGACACTCACAGGGCTCACTGGATCGGGGACCAGCAGTCAGGGATCAAAGATGTGAGGAAAGTGTGTGGAGACTTTGGGAAGCCCTTTCTCCATTCAGATCCTCGAGTGACGAGTGACGTCTTGGGGGAGAGATGGGAGTCAGGTGTTTGCCTCTAGAGGCAAAATCCCAGTTTTCCATGTCTCTAGGCCTGAAGTCAAACACTGGACGCAGCAGAAGTTGCTTTCAGAACCTGCCAGGCAGAGAGTGGGAAAGGAGGCAGCCCCCTGAGAGAGGGATACAGCTGATTCCTTAGTCTCAGACTTGGCCACCATGAAAATGCCACAGGGCTTTAAACTCCGGCTGTTGATAAGCCTTTTGCAGGGGGTTTAAGCATGACCCTCTTCTCACAGACTTCTTCTTCTTCTTGCAGACAATAAGCTTTCATCTCCCTCTGGGGATTTGAAAGTACTAACGTTTGGGACCATCTCAGTGCAACTAACCAACTCTGACAAATCCTCCTACGCCTCCCATGAGCTCAGAGCAGAAGGGGTCATCAATTTCCTGTTCTTTCCTGTTGAGCCCAGATACAATATCTGAATCCCTCCCAGTTCAGGACCCTACCCAGACCTTACCAACAGATCGGAACCAGCTCTGGAGACTGACTCATCTCCCCCTTAGCTTAGGGTATCTATCACTAGACATTTGCTTTTGGGACAGGAAAGAGGGGGGTGGGGTGGGGGCAGCAAGGCTGGGAGAGGCAGAGGCGGGTGCTTATTTTTAGTGTCGTTTGTTTTTCTTTGTGTTTATAACGTCTTCTCCAGCTTTCCCCCAGAGCTTTCTCCATCTCTGGATCCCCGCCACCCTTTCCCAAGAGTGAGCAGACCGGTCGCGAAGAAGTCTGAGGTGCTGGGATCGCTACTTGATACTGGATACCCGCAGATTGTTCCTTTGCCTTCAGGGAGCTGGTCGTGCTTAGGAGACCCCTGGAGCAGCCTTGTCCTTTACCACAGCCTTGTAAGGTCTCATAACCCCCTTTCTATAGCCTCCTCGGGAATGGGAACTTCCTTACCGCGGAGACAGCTCATGCCATTGCACAATGACCTACACTGATCGGCAAAGCGGTCAGCTCATCTCCAGTGGAGATCTCTCTGCTTGACAAGTTCGTCCACTGGCACTAGCTCCAGCTCCATGCCCATCTCCTCCCCCCTTCCCACATCAATCTTTCAAGTTGCTTGAGGATGGCTACCCGGAGCTCCCTAAAATTTGTCACCTGTAGGTGAGATATCCCCCTTTTCCCCTCACATCATTGCATGACAAGGCACAGAGTTTCCTTATCCTGAGAGACACTTCCCTTCCCCCACCACCCAGGGTGTTGACAACCTCCTGTGGGCTACTGTTCTCTATAGTGATATGTGCTTCCTGGACTGAATTGATTATTTGGTCTTGCAATCTAGCAGTTGGCCTTCTATCCAAAAGAGCTGTGCTTGCCTCTAAGATGCCACCTTACGCTAAGTGTGCAGTTGGCTACGGCCTTCAGATTTATTTCACAAAATCTGCCACCCATCCTGTATCCAGTGCACAGGAATTCAAAAACTAATTACTGCTGTTGCTAAACCGGAATGTGTGTGGACTGTCCTTTTGTATGGGATATGTGTTGGCACTGGCCACATTAGTGAAGCCCTCAAGAGAATTATAATTTGAATCTTATTTACTCAATACACACTTACTTTTAGGCCTAATTTTCAGTGGACAATTGGTCAGTATTAGAATTTTATACAATTTTGGCATTTGTCCAATAGTTTACAGATCAGATTACTCGCCTGATGAACATGAAGTTCTGGATGAGCATATTCATTGTGCTATTAATTTAAATTTTAAGAAGACCTAGAGACCCCCAATAAGAACATGGAAAGGATGCATCAGTAATCACTAGGCAAATAAAATAAAATTCAAAACCAAAAGGACACACTGATCATACCCATTAGGATGGCTATTTTCAGAAAATCAAAAATAGCAAGTGTTAGTGTGATATAAATTGGAACATTTGTATAACTCTTGGCACGGAAGACAGTACAGTAGTTCCTAAAAGACTTAAACATACAATTAAGGTATCATTTGCAAGTCCAGCGTCTGGGAATATAACTCAAAGTAGGGATCAAAGAAATATTTAGATATATGCTCATAACAACAGTATTCACCGTAGGCAAAAGGTAGGGGCAATCGTGTGGCCATCAACAGGTGAATGAGTATGCACATGATACAGTAGTGTTCAGTCTTACAGCTGAAGGAAATTCAGATCCACATGACATGAATATTGGATACTGAATGTCCACATTTGCGTCATTGTGGTTAAAATACTTGAGCAGAGCAGCTTGAGGCAGGACACTTCAGGTTGGTTCATGATTTCAGAGAGTTTAGCATGTGATAGCCTGCACCCGTGAGCTTGAGCAGAACATGGAGACAGTGGGAGCCTGTGGATGAAGATGGATGCTCACAGCAGACAGGAAGTCAGCAGTGAGATACGGGAAGTGACCAGGGATAATATACCTCCCACACTGTGGATTACCTAACAGCACTCAAGTGCATTTAAAAATGGTCAAGAGTTTAGGAGTATTTCCCCACTGCTGACGAACAAGCAAGCAAAAAGATACAACATTTTGATGCCTGGAGTCAAAAATATCTCAACTGGTTTTTTTATTTTTTTTCTACAACTTTCTATCATTGTACACATAGTGTGGAGATTTGAAAAACCACTGTGGGAAACAGCCAGGTAGAGTAACATACACCTAGGAGGCTGAGAGGCAGGAGGATTATAAGTTTAAGGTCAGCCATGGTTACATAGATGCCTGCATTCAAAAATAAATAAATAAATAATAAATAAGTACATAAGTAGGTGATAAATAAATAAATAGAACACAGAATAAAAAGAAAGTAGCACCATTCAGCTTGCGGTGTGGAGAAAACCAACCCAGTTATCCCATGTGGCTCTCGCTGGACTGCCCTGCCCCCAAACATCCCATCAGGAGCTCTGAGCTCTAGCACCTCTTTCTGTCTGGCTCACACTTAGAATACCAGGAGTCGAAGCAATCACTGCCTGTGACAGCGACTTTTTGGCAGATTCTGTTCCAATCTAGAACACTGGCAGCAAGTTATGACACCACCAGATAGGAGGCAGCCAGAGACTGCCTCTCACAAGAGGATGTGTTGAACGATCGGATCGTGGATCATCTAAATTGTGCTCTGTGCAGACTAACACACACACATAATAGGATTTAGAAGGGATTTGCCACGCCAGGAATTAATTAGACTTCTGGTTCCCAAGGCGCTGTGGGACGTCTCTTGACTGCGTGCTCATTAAGTTTTAGTGTGAGGGGTGGTTGGATGCCTTCGCTTCTCACTAGAATATGATGTGGGAAGTTTATCTGCCTCGTTCACTGCTGTATCCCCATTGCTACAATATACCTGGATCATATAATATTAAGTGCTCAATAAATACTTTTTGAATAAATAAATGAATAGATGCTCCATTTTGCAGACGGGGAAGCGGAAGCTGTATAAAGTAGTATTTATGAGCATTACTGCTGAGTCAGGCTACGTACATTTGTCCGGTCTTTGTCGTGTTTAACAAATTAACTTCTGGACATACTTTCTTCCTCTCTCATCTTTAAAGCATAGATGAAAAGAATGCTTATCTCCAAGCTAGGGTGATGATCAAGATAATTTACTCAAAAATCAGAATCAGCCCCCAAAGAGAGTAAGTACTCAGTGGATCACTTCTCATGTTTAGATCTTTGATGTCTTTATGAACATTTTATATGTAGTTAAATGTCTCTTTTAAAAGCTGCTTTCAATGGGTATGTACCATGAAAATTGTAGATTCCCTCCATTCGCAACCACCATTGTTTAAGGAGTTGCAATAGAGTACTACTTACAAACTCAGGTTCGAATCCCAAATTCCTTCTTATAGGCTGCGTAACCATGGACACCTACCATTCCTGTGCCGTGGGTTCCTATTGGTGGAGGTGACAAGAGTAGTTATATTGGACTGTTGGAGAGCTGAAGAGGTGATGTGGGGGCGGGGCTGCCTGAGATGCCCAGCCAGGTGTATTGAATAAACATTTTTTTAAAATTTTTTTCTGCTGCTTATTTTTTTTCCTTGCTAGTTTTAAGGCAACTGAAGACTTCAAATAGTCTGTAGGGCAAAAGGAGATCTTTATGATAAATATTATAGTTTTTGCTATGAATATCTAATATAAATACATTGAGATCGGAAAAACCTGGATGTCATTCATTAGTGAAATGTATTCAAATTAACATTTAAGAATATACTGGCGTCAACATCCATAACTGTTTATGACTTGAAAAGAGGAGCTAAATGTTAACTCCTTAATATAATGCCCCTGTCATTTAACAAGTACCTTGTATTGCAATATGAAGACTGTTTGATGCATGGATCCATGTAGATATTAATAATAAAAATGCTAACCTAAATCTACTTTATACCATGGCTCTCTTTTATAAATAAGCAATATATTTATTTTGGTGACAGGCCTTACAAATATTTAAATGTGAGGCGTCCTTAATTAAAGAGATCAAAGGCTATTGATCTGCAAGATGAACTCAGATCCTTTAAGATGAACTAAAAAACCTGAAGTGTTTCCTGAGTTCATCTTTGGCCTCCATCTTCAAGCTCTTGGACCTCTACTCTCTGCCCACTATTCACATCAAAAACCTTGTATTTCCTTGGTCAGGCTGGAATGTCTCAAAATGTCATGCTCACACACGAGTATTCCCAATTTACTGTCTTTTCTGATGAACTTCCCATTATAAGTCATGTATTGACAACAATGCCTTTCTTGTGAATGTTCTGAGAGGAATCAGTATTAATTAATTAATCAGAGTGCAACATTCACTAGATGTCAGTTTCCCACCCCCTCCCCACAGGGTTAAACACAGTAACAAGAAGGACAGTTATAGAGTCTTGTTCTTTTCCTGTTGAAAAAAAAAAAAAAACTAGCAAAAGCAACTTAATGGAGAAAGGTTTTTTTCTGATTCACAGGTAAAGGTCCATCTCAGCTGGAAAAGGAAAGTCATAGCAGCCTGCAGCAGCTGGTCACATTGTATCTACCCAAGAAACAAAGAGCAACCAATGCTGTCTAGTGCTCAGCTCTCTTCATTTTAGTTCAGGATGTCCTGCCAAGGGAATAGTTCTTCTCAGAGTCAACATGCATCTTCACATACCAAGTAATCAAATCATGATAACCCTTCACAGGTATGTCCAGAAGTTTGTCTCTCAGGTGATTCCAGATCCTGTCAGGGTGACAGTAACCAACACAAACTGTAATAACAGAAAACATTTCTTGTTAGAACCAATCACTGTGCTGAATCCTGATTACATATATCCCTGTTGAGAAGGCACCTATTGTATGACAAAACTTTCCCTGGGAAGATGCAACATGCACGTCTACTTACCCCAGATAGGGAACCAACTACAGACAAAGTACAGATACCACTGAAGTCCACCTTGGTAAGCCGATGAGTTTTTATTGGAGTTATTTACAGGAATATGGGTGAAGGGTTACTTACAGGAGTGTGGGTGAGGGGTTACTTATAGGTGAATAGGTGAAGGATTACTTACAGGAGCAGAACTTACTCCAAGACAACTGTATCACCAAAGCCCACACCAGCAAGAAAGATGGAAACCTGGAGCACACAGCCTACAGGCCACTCAACAGGTCGAAGAGTATCCTTTCCAGGTAGCTAGCCCAGTTTCTGCTTCTTTCAGGCATCTGGTCTAGTCTCAGTCTTTGTAGTTTGTCTTGCCAGAAAGTGACTCTCAGAAATCTTCATTGTTTAACTCTTGGGAGGGAGGAGCCTGGTGAATCTGGTCAGTTTCAGGGACTTCCTGAAGCTACTTTGCGTTGTTTCCCTTCCGACTTAAAGAATTTCCCTGAAGGATGGAATGTTCCAGTCTCAGAGGAAACTTCTGTACCATCTGTGGATCAAATGCGGGTGGTCAGACTTGCCCATCAAGCCCTTGAATGTCCGAGGCATCCAGTCAGCTTCCATTGAAAATTTGCCAGAGTTTGATGAGCACAACTGGATGCACATTGGCACTAGGTGACTAACAGAGCCAGGCTGGACTGCTGTCTGCCTGGTGCCATTTCCTTTTCTCCTATGGGAAGTTTAGTGACATATGATGGTGTGGCAATATTTGTTTGCTTATAGGAAGCATTTGAATGTCCAATGAAGAGCAATCTGAAGTTATTTCAGTTGGAGTAGCTATAAATTGAGAATACCAAGCAGATGCCATAATAGGTGGCCCAGTCTTCTCTTAGAGATCAGGCCTCGATTTCAGTTTCCTGAGACTGAACAAGCAGTTTCTGAAAGAGCCACAAAGGACAATTAATTACTGGTGCCCCTGACCACAGGGGCAAGTGAGATAGGATGCACCAAGCCTGGGCCAATGAGCCAGTCCCCATCGTTAGTGTGTACTAGCCAGCCAGCCTCCAGAGCAGCTCAAGGACAAAGCCTGGGATTTGTCCGGGCCTGCCCAAAAGTGAAAAAGCTGTAGCCTTAATAAGCCCCTGTCTAGTCCTAGCCTAGTAGAATGTACTGATATGATTGGCACCTGCTTAAGCCAATCATATCTAAAATGACCTAACTGTTCTAGGACCTCCCTTTGGCTGTGCTTAAAAGAAGCCTGTGGGCTCCTCCAAGGGTCTTCGTCTTTGTGTTGGATGGCAGGCCCCAGCATGCTGGAATTAAAAACACTGTTGTTGATTGCATACATGGATGGTAGTCTTTTGTGGGACGTCTCCAGGAACCTAACAAAAGTAGGGGTGTTAAGTCTTTAATGGTTATGGAGGGAAGTGCTGTTATGTTACAGAAGATTTTATTTAGGAAGAATTGCTCCTGGTAGTCTTGTACCCATATCCAGTACCAGGCACTCACTCCTTCTCAAGTCATCTTTGGTTCTGTTGGGTCCCTGTTCCAGTGCCAGTGTGTTGTATGACAAGACTTTTCCTGGGGAGATGCAACACACTTGTCTACTCACCCCAGAGAGGGAGCCCACAACAGATCAAAGTATGGATATCAACAAAGTCCAATTTGGTGAACCAATGGATGAGGGGTTACTTACAGGAACAGAAGTGATCCAGAGACAGCTGTAACATGAATCTTAAAAGGTCTTATTAATAAAAACAAACCCAGAGCCAGGTATTGGGATGAACGCTGAAAGATCAGGGAAACAGAACCAGCCACAGCTAACCTCACCTTGCCAATTCCTCAGCTGATCCTGTTTCCTCAAACTGGAAGCCTCTGAGTCCTCATCCAAATGGATCTCAGCTGAACAGCTGCTAAAAGCCTAAAAGCTTAACCAGGCTCTAGTTTCTGGTTTTCATGCCTTGTATACCTTTCTGCTTCTTGTCATCACTTCCTGGGATTAAAGGCTTGTGTCACTATGCCTGGTTGTTTCCAGTGCGGCTTTGAATGCGGAGATCCGGATGGATCTCTGCCTCCAGAATGCTAGGATTAAAGGTGTGTGTGCCACCATTTTCTGGCCTCTATATCTAGTGGCTGTTTTGTTCTCTGACCCCAGATAAGTTTATTAGGGTGCACAATATATTGGGGGATACAATATCACCACATTTCCTCTTTTTGTCTAAGATTTAAAAAAATCTTATAACTAATACAAGAAAAAACTATATCCAATAAGTATATACAATATACACAGTAAAGAATTACAGACAACTGCATCACAAAGCCCACCCTAGCATGGGGAACAGCTCTTCAAACTTGGAATCTGGCGCACACTACACATTCTGCAGGCAGCTCAACAGGTTGGAGAGGGACCTTTCCAGGTCCCCCAGTTGGTCTAAACCTCTTCCAGGCAGCTGAGATGGTTCTGCCTCTTCCATCTTTTTTTCAGCTCAGCTTACCCATCTTTGTAGCTCTGTTATGCTCGTCGCTGAGAGGCTCTCTACTTTTATTATTGATGCTGGCAGTGAGGGGCATAATGAATCTGGTCTGTTTCAGGGACTTCCTGAAGCTCATTTGAGTTGTTTATGTTCCTGTGTAAGGAGCGTCCCTGCAGGATGGAGGAAACTATCACACAACAGTACCATTACTGTCTGCTTTCCAAAAATTAGGAATCAGAGAACAGTGAGCAATGTACCAAGTGGCAAGGTCATAGTATAGTATGGATACCACAGATGAGTTTAGGCTGTTCTTGAGATTTATAGGAACTGAACTGTGGTATGCTTATATGTGTCTCTTCTCTTTGTATTTCACACTATGCCTATAACATTTAGCTACATTTTTCCAAAAACATTTCCCCCCCTATGGTGTCCACTATTGCACGCATTGTAATTTATTTACTCTTTGGATGGATTTGGGCTGATGGGAGTTGTTTTTGTTCTGTTCTGTTTTGTTTTGTTTTGTTCCTTCACAAAGTGTGGCAGCATCTGTTACTTTAATACCCAAGAACTAACTGCTTGGTCTTATTGTGGGCGAAAGTTCAGCTTTGGAAGAAATGGGCGAATAGTTTTCTAAAAGTGGTCGGGCAAATTCAACTGCAAACTTGGGGTAAATGACTGCCAGTTGCTGCAGATTTTTTACCAACACTGGGTATCTATGGTTCTTGCAGCTATTCTGGGAGATGTAGAGTGGCATCTCACCATGATTTTAATTACTATTTCTCTGATGAGTAATGATACTAAAATATTTTTATGTGCGTTGGCCATAAACATCATTATTTTGTGAAGTATCTGAAAGCATTTTGCCAAAGGAAAGTCAGTCTATTGGGATGGGAAGGACCTCAGCCTATTTGGCGCCTACCACACAAGATTTGGGACCTGAATTTGGGTCCCCAGAACCCACATGAAAACCTGGACAGACTAGCACATCATGCCTATAACTCCAGCACTGGGGAGTGGGGGGGTGCGGGTATGTACAGGTGGATCCTGGAAGCCGATAGGTCAGCCAGTCTAGATGTGTCAACAGGCCTCAGGTTTACCTAGAAAAACTGTTTCAAAAATTTTAACTGGAGAGTGATAAAGGAATGATATCAACATCAACCTTGGGCCTTCACATATTTATGTATACATATCCACACCAACAAGTACACACATCACACATATGCAGCTGGAGTTTTCTCCAGTCCCACTCAGGCCCCCACAGTTCCACAGCCCACTTAGAAAATAATCACTCAGAAGCTCATACTAATTACAATTGCTTGGCCATTAACTCAGGCTAACTATTGACTAGCTCTTACATCTTATATCAACCCATTTCTACTAATCTGTAAGTTGTCATGTTGTGGCTGTGGCTTACTGGTCTGCTGGCATGTTGTTCCTTTGGTGGTGGCTGGCGCCTCCTGACTCAGCCTTCACCTCCCAGCATTCTCCTCTCTCCTTATCCCGCCTACACTATACTTCCTGCCTGGCTACTGGCCAATCAGCATTTTCTTTATCAATCAATCAATCAATCAGAGCAACACACATACATACACCAGGACACAGAGAAAAAAAGGAAATCAGTTTATTTCTGCTAAATATTGATCCATAGAAGGGTTATCCCTCCTCACCATGCAGCTCAGGCTGGCCTCGAACTTGCCGTCTTTCTGCCTCTGCCTGAGGACTGAGACGGCAGGTGTGAAGGGCTCTGGTAGGCCTGAGCATGGCAAACATGGCTCTGGCAGGCCTTGCTGTTCCCCCATTCTGTCTGCCTTGCTGAACTGTTAGAGTGCATTCTGTCTTTGTTAGGGTTTCTACTGCTCCGAAGAGACACCATGACCACAGCAACTCTTACCAAGGAAAACATTTGATTTTCGATGGCTTACAGTTCAGAGGTTTAGTCCATTATCATCACAGTGGGACATGGCGGTATGCAGGTAGACATGGTGCTGGAGAAGAAGCTGAACATTCTACATCTTGACCCAAAGACAAGAGGAAGTGGACTGAGACCCCTGGGTGTATCTTGAGCATAGGAGACCTCAAAGCCCACCCCACAGTGACACATTTCCTCCAACAAGGCTACTCTTATTCCAACAAAGCCACACCTCCTAATAGTGCCACTCCCTCTGAGCTTATGTTCCATTCAAACCAACACACATTCCTAAAACTAGCCACTAAGGTCTATTCTCTTATTTGGCCACTTCCTCCTCCTAAAGCAGAGGTCCAGCTATCAAGATCCAGCTATCAAAGTATTGAAGTCTTGGGGGCTGGAGAAATGGCTCAGAGGTTAAGAACACTGGCTGTTCTTCCAGAGGTCCTGAGTTCAATTCCCAGCACCCATATGGTGGCTCACAACCATCTGTAATGAGATCTGGAGCCCTCTTCTGGCCTGCACAGACACATGCAGACAGAACACTGTATATGTAATAAATAAATCTTTGGGCTGGAGAGATGGCTCAGAGGTTAAGAGCACCGACTGCTCTCCCAGAGGTCCTGAGTTCAATTCCCAGCAACCACATGGTGGCTCACAACCATCTGTAATGAGATCTGGCACCTCTTCTGTATACATAATAAATAAATAAATCTTTAAAAAAAAGTATTGAAGTCTAGCAATTAAAATCACCCTTTTGCCATCCTAATTAACATGCCCAATCAAAACAAACTAATTCATCCGAACACGTGAGTTTTCCCTTTTTTCCTTTATAAACTGCCATTTGCCTATGAACCATGTCTGTCTCCCCTCTATCCGGAGATAGTTCTTTGTCCCTTCAGGGCAAATATCCCTTCTTCCCTCCCTTGTATCCTTCCCCTTGTCCCTCTTCCTCTATCTCCTGTCTTTGTCCCTTATCCCTGCCTTTTGTCCCTCTGGGGTGAATAAATCTCCTTTGTGCAGAGAACTCGGTCTTGGGGTATCCTGTGCTAATTCCAGTCCATTCAAGGTGTGTGCCACTGTGCCTACCTGACAGTTTTCTCAGTCATATTTTGGACACAAGCCGTTTTTTAGATACATATATGACAAACTCCTCCTCCATGGCCTGGCTTTTCATCTTCTTAACATGTCTTTTGATTTGTGTAAGTTTTACATTTTATGGAGTCTAAATAATTGGTGTTTTCCTCCACATTTAATGTTTTTAATGGGCCATGTAGATTTATGATCATCTCAAGATCACACACACATACACAAAAAATTGCTTACATTGTCTTTATTGTTTTGATGTTCACTTTTACGTCTGTTGATTTTGAATTGATTTCTGTATATGGTATCAGGTAAGATGAAAAGGTTGGGTGTTTTTGTTTTGTTTTGATTTACAGCCGGCTAATTATCTAGCAACACTGATAAGAGCTATCATTTTCCTGTAATATCTTAGAGGCACCTTTGACGTAATTCAAATGGTCATATAAACGTGGGTCCAAGATCCTGTTCTGTTCCTCTGGCCTGTTTGACTATCTGTGAACCAGTACCGCTTTTATTTTTATTCACATGTCTGTGTGTGTCTGTGTGAGTGTCTGTCATTTGTGTGTAGATGTCCTTGGAGACCAGAAGACAGTGTCGGAGCCCCTGGAGCTAAAATGGGTGTTGGGAATGGAAGCTGGGTCCTCTGGAAGAGCAGCAAGCACTCGGAGCTGTCTCCCCGGCCGCAGCACCACACCTCTAACCCGGTACCATTTTACAGGAAGTCCAGACCTCCAAAAATACTAGTGGGTCCAACTAATACTGTCCAGTGACCTTTTAGATTTCTCTTTTAGTTACGTCAATAATGAATAGTATGTTGAAAACAACTTCATTTTGCCCCATTTCTTCTCCAGTTCTAGTTCCTCCTTTCATTTGTATGCACACTTTCTAACATTTATTTTTATCAGGGCTTCAGGATTCTCCTCCACAGCCGTCTGCCTTTTCTCATTGCATTGGACATGAATTCAAGTCACAGTTCTACGTAATGGGTGGGTTTACTTTGCCTTTAAAAGCCCTCATTCATCTTGATGTTCTATGGTTTTATGGCACTGACTCTGTTTACCCCAGCTGGTTACATACTGTGTACTCTTCTTCTTCTTCTTTTTTTTTTTTTTTTTTTTTGAGAGACTATGTCTCCCATGGCCCAGGCTACTAGGAAACGACTCCTTTTATCCCTTTAAAAGAAAACCACTGTGTGCAGCTTTGCTTATGCCCCGTCCCCACTCACAATGTCTGTAACGATGAGTGGGACTCTTCCACACAAGAGACATGCCCATTTTTCATATTTGTTTGTGTAGTCGATGGTTTAGGCAACCATCCGTCAGTGCAATCGCTGCCAGTACAGACTTACAGGTGGCTTTTTGCTTGGGCTTGCCATCCAATGCTGTCTTGCTGTTGCTCAAGTGGTCCAGCTTTGGTCTTCGAAGCATCAGTTGATTCCTGTATCCTTTTGACATACTTCCATTGTTGTGTTTTTTAGAAGCTACAGTCTTGTTTTCTGGCCCTATAAGATACTCCAGACTCATCTTGCATGTCTTTCTTCCCCACCCCCATTTTTGGAAGGAGCCCTGGTTGCTTTTACATGAGGATAGTATAAGAAACTAAGATCTGGGTGTCAGCTGTGCTTGGCTACATGTTTTTGGTGTTAAAGCATCTTGCTAAAAGCCCAAGTATTGTCTCTTTCTACAATGCTTCTACATCACCCTGTCCATTCTTTCCTTCTGGACACATAAAAAGTTAGTTGGAGGGCCTCAAGCTGCCCATCATGTCTCCTAACTCCCCCCATTGGTTTATTATTTCATTCTCTCCCACCTCGTCCTCATCTCTTTCC
>NC_134872.1:21026739-21156739 GCF_049852395.1 Peromyscus maniculatus bairdii | reverse complement strand
GTCTGTACATCAAATGCATGCCTGGTATAAGCAGAAAAAAAATGTCAGATCCCCTGGAGCTAGAGTTACAGACCATGGTAAGTGGCCATATGGGTGCTGGGAATTGAATTAGGGTTCTCTGGAAGACCACCCTGTGCTCTTAACTGCTGAGGCATCTGTCCAACTTCTTTACATCCGGTCCTGTGAACTTTTCAAGGCTGAACTCTTATTTCCTACCCATTG
Source organism: Peromyscus maniculatus bairdii (assembly GCF_049852395.1). NCBI lineage: Eukaryota > Metazoa > Chordata > Mammalia > Rodentia > Cricetidae > Peromyscus > Peromyscus maniculatus. The sequence goes on along the minus strand of NC_134872.1, from coordinate 21,156,517 downwards.
ACCAGACAAACCAGACAAGCGTGATTGTGGACACCATTCCTCCCCTCCTGGAGTCACACGGCCACACTGTGAAGGTATACTCAGGATATTCTTCAGGGAAAAGAGTTGAGCTGCTGCTGAATATGGTCTTCTTCACTTTTGTGTATGTGGTGTATGCGAATCTTGTTTTTTTATCATGTAGCTGAGTCCCACAATCTTTGCCCAGAAGATTAAAGGTGATTAATACATGAAGAACTTACATTTGCAGATCTGCATTTACAGGAGCTAGACTCTATCAGTCTCCAAGTAAATCCCCAGAGTCCAATAATGTTACCAAAATGGGTGCTATAGAATATGCTTGGAATGTGTTCCATGTTAGTAAGTAACCATCAGTCAGCTGATGGATTGATCGATGTTTAGTGATCATCTCTCACAGGCATCCCAGTATATTGAATATAGACAGGCGCACCATTTATGAAGGGCAGGAACAATAAATGACCCTCGGATGAAATTTTTCCACACCCATGACGGTCCCTACCCTTCCTCACGCCCCTAGCAGTGATTTGAGCATGGCTGGCAGTGCCTACCCTGCCTTGTACGCATTCTCCTTATTTGTACGCTTGTCTGCATCTGTGCTAGACTATTAGTTCCAAGAGTCAAGGGTTCTAGTTCATCCTGTATTCCTTACAAACTCTTACACCTGCCCCAACACCCTACAGGTCTCAACACATTGGAAGATTTTTGCCAGTACTACCCCTCCCCCTAGGCTTAACAGATGATGTTAGTGTAACTGTCAGTGACAAGAGACTCCTGACATTTTAGATACTTTTGGACCATGGTGATACGATTTTTTTTTTCACTTATTTCTTTACAGGCCCATTTTCCTTTTACATCGTGTATCGAGTTGTATGCGTGCATGCATTTGAAATAACCAGGCTGTAATTAAGCCAACCTATTCTTGATTTTCTAAAAATTATATAAATTATAGTTTCCTTTCTATAGTCCAAATTAAAATACATCACTGAAATTAAAGTGAGCCTACAGGAGTGCTATTAGCATATTCAAAGCCAAATGTTGATAATAATGGTGTTTACTTACCGAAATTTAGCAGTATTCATTCAAAAACAACATGCGGCCCTCACTGCCATGGATGAAATAATGCGCCTGGCTTTATGGCTCTGAACTCTAATTAACTGGGAACAAAACAACGCCTTTGCCTCTTGTTAACTATTTCCTTTCTGTTATTTTCTGTGTCACCTTAAGCAGAACAACCTTTGGAGCGTTTACGGAACTCCAGTGGGGTGGGGGGTGACTGGCCTGGAGATTGACAAATGGTAAGCCACCTTTCTCTACCAAAGTGAAAAGAGGTCCAGGTGGCTACAGTCAGTCCTCGCTTCCTTATTAGCATTGCCCTTATTTCTATCTGGACGTGGGTTCGCCTCCTTTATGTGCGAATGCCTTGGCATTAGCAAGACAACAAACAGGAGTTAATCAAAATGATTTCAAGAAAAAATATTTCCTCCCAGGATCATCCAATCTCTTCCTAGGAGAAAGCATGGCCTGGGTCCTTTGTCAGAGAGAGGCCTCTTCTATGGGCCCTTTTCTCCTGTGGTACTGCCTTCCCTAGACATCTAGTATGGGGTGGGTGATGGTTGAGACCACAGCCCTTGCGTTCCCACAAATCCTCAGGGCCAGATAATAACAGGCATGCAAAGTTGTGCAGGGCCCGGGATATTTTGCTGGTGCCCTGGTACACAGATGAGGACCCTGGGACTCAAGAGAACCAAAGGTGCCGAAATGAGGTTGTAGATCCCAAACCTGGATGATCATTGTTCCCTCATCCATTCATTTAACAAACTCTGCCTCATTTTGTCCTCTGCCAGAACTGCCCTGGGTGATGGGGGACTCAGTGATGGTCACGACAAGGGAGGTCCTTACCCTCATGGGTCTGAGATTCACTAAGTATGAACCCTTGCTGAGAAAATGAAGCCTGACCATGGGCATGTTGACTGGGATTACTGGGAGGTCTGAGAAGAGAAGGTTTTTGCACCCAAACAAGACCTGATCACAGGGTGATCAAAAGGTAAGGTGGTTCTTAACCTTCCTAATTCTGCAACACTTTAATGCAGTTCCTCATGCTGTGGTGACCCCTAACCACAAAATTATTTTCGTTGCTACTTCATAACTGTAAATTCGCTACTGTTATGAATCGTAATGTAAACGTCTGCTTTCTGACGGTCTTTGGTGACCCCTGTGAAAGGGTCATTCAACTCTAAAGGGGTCGTGACTCACAGATTGAGAACCACTGGTCTAAAGAGAAGGAGCAGCCAGCACATGGATTCTAAGATAGGAAGGGGCCTGGAAGACTTAAGGGTCAAGCAGGACAGTCACAGGGGAGATTAGTCCTCTGGAGAGGCATGGGGGATGGGCAAGTTATGCACTAGACAAACAGGTTAGAATGGGGCCACATTTTAGCCAGAGATGCAAATGATCCTGTGACCTTCTCGGAGCACAGGTTAACTGAGTGTGGAAAAAGCAAAACCATTAAGGCTGTCTGTTAGAAAGCTGCTCGGCTCGTCCCCTCCCCCTGGTCAGGCTGGTCACCCCAGTTGAGACCCAGCCACACTTAAGCCACCCCACACAGATGACAATCTCTTCGGGATTGCACCACAGGAAGATAACTAAGAGGGTGGCAATCCCTGAGTCAGTGCCAGCCTCCCAGAAGTGGGACAAGTGAGGACTCCGGTGGATGGAACTGAGGCGGAGTGGGACCCAGAATTGCCTCCCAGTGACCTAGGAGGCCAAGATCTGGCGGGCCTGGTGGCTGTTTCTCACCTTGATGGTGCTGGTTCCCACCACTGTATAGGACCGGACACCGGGGTGTGAACAGGGTCCGTCACTGCCGTGGAGAAGCAAACACATGACCTGAATGATAACTGGCCGCCCGCCATCCCAGTGTCTCGGGCGTTGCACAAGCGTTCCACATGCCTGGGCCTTCCCAGCCAGTACTCGGAGTCCCATTCCACAGACTGAGACTCAAGGCCAGCACCCAGAGCCATGGCGGAGAACACTGCCTCTGCTCCCTCTCTAGCTGTGTGACCCTGGGTAAGTCACCTGATCTCTTTGGGGGGTTCACTTGACTTCTCTGGGCAGAGGGAAGGTGAACATGGCTTGTTAACGTCAAGAGGTTATACTGTGTATCTGAAAAGAAGCCATGTGGGAGAAAGGGGTTTGGAATGGGTTGAGTAGCATCTAAAACACACTATTAGGCTTTCCCAATAACAATGGGAAGCCTGGGCACTTAGGGAATTCTTCAAGATGTTGCTTTAGCTAGGAAATGGACCAAAAGCCCCAAGTCCCAAGACTGACTCTGAGAACTGAGATTTTGTCCGTAGGGAACAGAAAAGGCCAAGGGCAATAGTCCAGTCTATGACTGGTTCTTGCAACATTGTGAGTAAGTCCTTTCAAGTCTCCCAAGGAGAAAACAAAATAAAATTCATGATGAAAAGGGGGTGTAGTCTATCTCTGAGGAATGCCTTGTGAGAGTAGACACCGGAATGAGTTATCAAAGCAAGTCTGGTATTCTTCCTCAATGGCCTTAGGAGAGATACCTACCCAAGTGTGGGTGGTTTAAATGGGATTCCGGCTGAAGCCAAGGGGAAGACGCTACAAACTGAGTCTTCCCTTTTTTGGTTCCTAGAATAAACCCACAAGAACTTCCACAGAGTTTTGTCCACTGGCACTTTCCAAGCACTTATTATGTTAACTGCATGCAGAAGGGTGCTTGATAAATATCCAGGGAAGAGATTAAGGGACACAGTAAGTTTGTCTGGATGTTTGAAAGTGTGACAGGTCTGTGTCAGGCCATACTTACTTGCTCTGGCTCACCTGCCTACTTATCCACAGCCCCTTAACACAAACCTTGGAGAGAGTGAGTGAAGTGTACTGAGGCTTCGATATTGCTGTGCAGCCTTTTCCTGAGTGTGCACACACACACACACACACACACACACACACACACACACACACACGTGCACACACAAAGACAGAACTTCCTGCGGATAGGTGAATTTGTCATTATTTTCAAACACACGGTGATGCATTGGCTGTGTATTAGGACATAGTACTCTGTAAAGGCCTTGTTCATCCCCAGTGTTTCTGAGTTAACAGATGTGGGGCCAAATCAACCACTTGGGCATATCTTCAGTGTTCTTTTATGAGATGCAATCAGAGAAAACGATCTAAAGTACTCTAGGGTTGTTTTTTTTCCCCCCTATTGAAGCTCCCATGGGCTGTTGCCCGAAAAATCCTGTTTATAAAAAGCAAACTCTGGGCTGGACATCACCAGTTCCCAGGGGCAGACACTGCCCGTGTGCTTATGGGGCCATGATTAAGATTATCCTGTGAGTAGGGGATGACCCCAATGAAAACACAATAGCCTATCAGGTACAGCATCCCCAGAGCAGAAACACACTTTTGCCAATTGCTGGCAGTATGACTGCGTATTTAGCCTGTTTTTAGCATCAAGAGAGGCAAGAGAGTTGGGAACTAGCCCCAGAGGCTGGGGAATCCCCCCCTTCTGCAGTATGAAAAGATCTGGACCACCCCCTAATGCGAGCAGGGGGGAAAGATCACTCCCAAGGAGTCTTGGGATTTGTCAGTAAGCAAACAGGTCCAATTCCATCAAAAACGCCCCATCTCTGTCCTAGAACCATTTGGGCCTCCTTTCCTGACTTCATCAATATTCACCCCCCGCAACCCAACAGCCACCCTGGCTGACAGCAACTAGACATCTCCCACCCCACGATGCCCTAGCCAAAAGCTTTAGAGTCAGAGCCACAGTCCCCGTCTGAAAAGGGGAGAAAACAGAGGCTCCGAGGAGGGAGGAGCCATATCTAGTTACACAGGCTAGGTGGGATAAGTATCGGGAACTGTGGCATTAGACTGCTTGGGTTCACAGCTTGACTACTTCCACTGAAATAGAACAGGGAGTTGGGCTTTGGTGACCCCGTTCCGGCACCTTTAAAGTAAAAAAAAAATAATAATAATAATGACCCCTGCTTCATAAGATGGTGGGCAGAATGAAATGAATTGGGCCCCATCAGCAGTGAAATGCTTAGCACTCTCTGGTGCTCCATACATACAAACATTATTGTTATTTACTTAATTTATCGCAAGCATCCTTGCTACGGACAGACAGCCAACAGTGCAGTTTCCAAGAGACTGCTTTCCCCTTTATCCAGTTTTGCACTGAGTGCCAGGTTCTTACATTCCCTCTCCACACCATCTTCTCCCTACATCCACCACACCATTCTCAGTCACAATAGGGAAGGCGCAAGCTCTCTTTCTGAAGCCCATGGGCACCTGGGGCTGTTATTTAGCATTGCAGCCAGCATGAGGGAAGGTCATGCCTCCGTATCTTTGGGGCATATGATTAAGAAGTATCAAGAAATATGGGAATGAAAAGCCTGTCTACCCGGGAAGCCTAGAGTGACGTGGTGGTAGGAAGCACAAGAGGTTTCTCCCCGGATCAACCATCAACTCCAAATCATGCCATTGCTGAGTGACAGAGGACGAGTTGGAAAGAGATCTATGGATTCCTTGCTCTGCATCCTTTGCATTCTTCAGGTTCCCTGCCCGTGGCAGGTGGGGAGAAGAATCGGGAAGAAAAAAAAAATGGCTTATCTAGGGATTCCAGACAGACTTGGTCTTAGTGGTCTTCTCTGCTGGTGGCCACTGCGTTCACAGTGGTCCCTACCCTGAATGCTGAGGGTGGCAGCTCAGAGATGAGTGTCTTTTAGTCTTTGAGGGAGGCTCCTGGGGGGTCCCTGGCTTGCTCTGAAGTATGGTATCTCTAAGGGAAACTTTGACATAGCAGGCAAGAAGACCAGCAGAACTAATTAGGAGTTATCTATGAGGTCTCTCTCACTACCCGGAAGACACTGTGTTCCCATCCAGAACTCCACTGGCTGGAACATGGACAGCAATCATCCTTCTGAACTCAGGTGACTTACGTAGTTTAAGAAAATGGTAGTATAGAGAATATGTGGAAAGATCACGCAGGACAAGTTCACAGGACATGCTAAGACAAAGAACGCCCCTTACAGAGGACTTAAATTCACTGTACAACCCAGGCTGGCACAGAACTTGGCATCCTCCTGCCTCAGCTTCCTGAGTCCTGAGATTATAGGTGTGCATCACTGGTCTCCTAAATTTTCAATCACTTTGATATCCCAACTTTTCCTCGAAGGACAATGCAGTTGTTATGTACATGGCTCCTTCTGGGGGGAAATGTGTATGTTAGTTAAGTCATTTTAAATGTGTAACTGGGCTTTCTGAGCTTAGATGTTTTTAAAGTATATTTCAACGACTTCTACCTCTGGGGTTCCCTTTCTTCCTCACATCCCAATCACGAACCTTCTCAGTAATGGTGTCTTCATTATTCTCAGAAGCAGAAACTCAGAATTTGGGAGAAATACCATGAATCCTTCCTTCCTCAATATTTGAAGAAAAGTCATTCTTCTGCTTTTATTTGATGAGAGTTGTACACTGCATGGACTCAAACACACAGCTTTGGGACCAACACAGAGGAGGCCATCTTCTGGTCCTGCCTCTTGCTGGGATGACTTGAACAATTCATGTAACCCCCTCAAAGCCGTCATCCCCCATCTAAGAAGCAGTCAAGAACAACTGTGTTTTTCAAGTTGGTTATGAGGAACACAGTGATGAATTTAGAATGATAAAGTTGGGCCTGGTCCATTGCATTTAGTAGTGGAAATAATTTAATAACTAACCATTATTGAATATTTACTATTCACTAATAGCATACTGTCAGCTTTGTATCGCTATATTTAATCATCTCAATAACTCAGTGGTCATTTCATCTACTTTCTCAATGAAGAAAGGAGGACAGAGCAGCTATGAAATGTGTTAAAGTGTGCACAGATAGGGAGTGTCAACCTTCAGATTTGAATGGAAGAACAGAACCCAACACCTTAACCATAATAAATGGCAACATTCTTGATGAGATTATTCAGTTGAAATACAAGAATTTTTGTATTTAAACGTCACGAAATGATTGCTTTGGCATAGATGCCCTGCCTTGCCTGATCCTTCTATAAACATAAAACCAAAAATTTCATGAGTCAGACGTTAGCTGGAGAAGAAAAAGAATTACTTCCCAGGCTAGTAAAATAAAACATGGCTGGGTTCTGTAGTTGTAATGACCTTCATTTTTCATTCACTCATAGACAATGCACTGACTATATAAGCTGAAAGATTAAAACATACAACAGCACGCACTGAGATGATCTGGTGGGAGGGTGTGGCTTTGAGCTCTTATGACCAGACTGACAAACTGTCATTTGTTAAGTTGGGCCCTGGGTTGAAGTGTACCCGTCTTAAACAATCGTGCACATGGGCGCATCCATTTACCTGTTAGGTTTGTTGTTGTTTTGTTTTTAAACCAGGGATAGTAAAGTGATTTGACATGTCATCTCTCCACTGCACTTACACACACTTTCATTTTATGTGGGACAAAACTTACATTGTCTGTCATTCCTTTATTGACAACTGAGGAACGTATTTCATTACAGCTGTCACAGAGACACAATGCTGATGTCAGTAAGTGTTTCTGTATGTTCTCCTGCATGAAACCTCATTGGCAAGTTCTTATTCATCTGCAGAAGCTGAGTGGCAAGGAAAAAAAAAAACCTCAAAAGTAAAAAAAAAAAAAAATTGTAGTGCCACTGTCATTTTCCAGAAAAAAATAAAAATACCAGAAGAGAAAGAGGAGCAGTATAGAGATTAAAGCCTTCTAGAATACTCACAAGACAGCTGCCCGTATTGGCTACTGCCAGCCTCAGTGCCAGGCATGTAAGGTGACCTAGAATGTCTACCCACCCTGGACTTTCTCTACACAAATGTACCTTACTTCCTCCCACCCTGAAGCCGCTTTTCACCTGCTCTCTCTCTGGAATATTCTTTCCACTGATCTTCTCCCCAACCCTTGCATGTCCTTCAGACATGCAGTTTGTGAAGTCCACAGCCATGAAACCCCACTGGATCTTTGTTTTGATGAGAGCAAACACAGTCACCGTGATGACGATTTGCATAATGTGCCAGGCCAGCCCCATGGGGGTTAGGAACTGGACCTGGCTCTAGGCACCCTTGTATCCTCTAGAGTTTAGTGCAGTGCTGGAAACAGGGGAGATCCTCAAGAAATAGTTTTCAAGACTCTGACCTTCCAATTCTTGAGCCAGCTCTGACACATCTACAAAATATGGTCTTAAGGGACTTCTCTTGTCCATATTATTTATACCAATGACGCTTCTTAACTTGGCCTTCACAGCTGCACTGGCCATGACCTGAGGTAGGTTTATAGCCCACAGGTTCCCAGGTTTGTAGTGAGATACTGGGTGTAGGGAACGATTTACCAGTCTTCCGACACAGAAGGGGATCTTTATGATGATTTGCAGGTAGCATTCATCTGGTTTTCAGAAGCAACATGCTCTGGGCCATCTGAATGGGTGATCTAGTCCCTGCTTGTGCCTACAGTTCAGGGAGATTCAAACATGACTGTACCTCCCCTCCCACCAGCAGTTAGAGGTGGGATGATAAATGACATCACGGCAGGAAGAGATTGTGAAGCTATTCAAACATGGTTCTCTGCACATCCAAATGCATGTGGTAGATGATGTGATGTGGCTCCTGAGTAGCTATCACCCTGTCACCACACTGTGAATGGCAGCTTCAAGACTGGAGGAAATGTCCAAAACCACCCTGACAGGGCATTCCTTAGGACCAGCCAGCTGTCTCCTTCTCCCAATGGCCCACAGGCCACCTCACCTCCACCCCAGGAGCAAGCCTGAAGCAGAGAAGCCCCCTTGCTTCTTTATTTTTTCCTCCTCTGGATAATGCAAATTAGAGCCTGGCAGCAAGTTGTTCCTCTTGATTCGATATGTTTTGGAGGGTCTCGTTTACATGGGCAACTTGTCAACTCTTTTAAAAAGTCATTTGTTTGTTGTATTTTTTTATCTAAACACTGTAAGTTCAAATGCTTCAAAGTAGGGACCCTGGTTTCACCTTTGTATTCCACTCCCACATCTCCCCGGGCTCTTTCCTCGCCTCAGCACAGAATCACACCCCTGCCTTCCTCTTAACCCTCCTTGCCTCCAGGAAGGATACTGTGGGGTTGGGTTCTCTTAAGATCGCAGCATTAATATGCTGGTTTTCTGCCAGCCTGGTCATTCCTTCCGTCACACACGTTTGCAGAGTCCCTACATTTAAATTCTCCCTCTATCTCTAGGGGTCCACCTGTAACAGCCCCCCCCCACATCTCTTGCCTTTACCCTCTCCGACTTCAGCTTTGCTTTCCTCTGAAATGCCAAAGGAAGATGAAATTGATGAAGACGGCGAGTTCTTCCCTAAAGGCACCGGCGAGCCAGGCTTTCAACACTCAGCTGCGGACCCATCTGACAGAGTTCTGAGCGCCCCACACAGTGACCAGTGCAAGGGACTTGGATTCTGAAGACTGGGTGGTAGCAGGTTTGAACTGGACCAATCACCAGCTGCGTGACTTTAGGCAAGTACTTTTAGGTTTTCTGAACTCATCTGTTTGTGGCGACTGGTTTGAAATATGTGCCTTGATTTTGTTTCATGATCTAAGCTGCCCATAGTTAAGGGTTTGTACTTAAAGAGACACTCTTTTTTTTAAGGGGGGGGAGGGAAAGAAGATAGTATAGGTAAGGTTATTAGAAGCCATCACAGACGCATTCCAGCATGGATGTTCTGGAAGGGCTGAGACAGGGACTGGCCCCAGGCCCCCTCCGGAACCTGGCCTGCCAGGTCTTGGGCATCTAGCTTCTGCTAGCACTTGCCCCTCCCCCACGCTGTTGCTCTCCAACAGCTGGATCCAGCGAAGCTCTTAAAGGGAGGGTGAGAGTTCTTGGAAGGCTCGGCTTCCATAGGGTGCCCTGCTCCCACGCCCCCCCCCCTTCTAGACTCCTCGATGGTGCGAACCCCCTGTTTTACCACCACTGACCTCCTGCGCGAAGGTTGGTAGCGGCAATCCGCCAGCTTCCCGCGCTCCAGCTCTACCCTCGTCGGGCGTCCTGCCCTCGGCCGGCTCCCTTCTCCCCGCTCTCTCGGCCGCCCGGGAGCTCCCCCTCCGGGCGGCGCGCAGCGGCAGCCTGCGGGGTTGGCGACAGCGCGCCGGTAAGAGGGGCGGCTGCTGCAATCCTCCCGCCCACGTGCACCGACGGCAGCGAAGAGCCAGCAGTCGCCAGGCCCGCGCCTGCCGCGGGTGGGTGCTTCACCTCTGGGCCTGGTGGGGGGCCGTAACCCGAGCCCCACCGCCGGGACCTCTATTTGCATAACCCGACCCCCCCCCCTTCTTCTCGACCCAGGCTGGAGATGAGAGTCGGGCTCCCCTCCGAGGCGTCGTCTTGCCTGTGGTCAGCGCGGGGGCCGCGGGACCGGCCGGAGCGCAGGCGGAGCGGGCTGGCGCACGTGGTAAGAACGCGGCTTTCTATTTCTTCCATTCCACCCACCTCGCTTGGAAACAGGGCTTTGCAGGATTTTGCAGAGGGTAGGACACCTATAGAGGTTCCACCCTCGCTGAGCTTTCTCTCCTGTCCCCTTTGGATTTGATCCCCAATTGGAAAGGAGACCGCGCACGGCGCGATCGAGAGAAACTTTCCCAGATTTGCTTTTGGGCGTTTGAAGTCAGGGCGATGGCCATTCTCGGGAGAACAACTTCCGCGGCTGGCCTAAGGAGAAAAGAGCGACTGGGAGAGCGGCATGGAGCCGGCTCCTGGTGGTCCAGGGGCTTCCCTTGACCACGGTAGTCCAGGCGGGGCAGGAGCCGGCGCGCTGGGGCGGCAGGCACCGCAGGTGATCGGAGGGAGAGCGCCTGCAGCGGCGCTCTCCATCCACGGCGTGGCGCCGTGGCTCCTGCCCGCCCGCCCGCCCGGGTATCCTCGCTGCTCCGGGTAGGGGGCCAAGAAAGAAAACCGCGGGGACGGGACCGGATCCCTCCCCTGCCCGACTTCGGAGCTGAGAAGGGCAGGGTAATTTCCCAGCCCGCGTCAAAGATCTCAGGCTAGGCTGGGCGCGAAGAATCCCGGGGCTTGGGAACCGGGGCCGCGCAGCGGGAGCGCTTCTGGTGCCGGCTGGGAGCCTTGGGAGGTGGGAGCCCAGTGCTCAGGGAACCTGCAGGCGCCACTGTTTAGGTCTCTGAAAAGCTTTTGGGAATTTAACAGTAAGGTTTGTACTGGGAGGGTATTTATTTATTTATTTATTTATTTATTTATTTATTTATTTATTTATCTATCTATCTATCTATCTATCTATCTATTTATTTATTTGCCAAGGGAAACACGTGTGGGGCCACCGTGACTCGAACCCGTGTCATTTGTTGTCACTCAGCACCGAGTAGGTTCTAAGCAAAAGGAGAGGAAGACATTTCCTGGGGTAGATGTTAGGCGCAAGTGGTAGGATGCACTCCCCGGAAAGTGACCACACAGGGATCAGGGGGCGCTTGGTGGCTGTTGACTGGGAGAGGTTGTGAAGGTGAGGACCGAGTCTTCGCAGGGCGTCCTGTCTGGCGCCTGGGGACCCTCTTGGCTAGGCGGGCACACACGCACGCGCGCGCGCGCGCTGTCAAGAGGGAGTGTGTGGTGCGTAGCGTAAGGTGTGTGAGTGGGTGTGTAAGAGGGCAGTGGAGGAGGGAGAGTGTGTAGCGGAAGTGGAGTGTGTATGTGTGTGTGAGTGTGTGCGCGCGCGCGCCGGGCCGGGTGAGTGTCCAAGCCTCCATCTGGTCGCCCCCACGCAGCGGACCGCCCAGACACGCCGGGAAGGGCGCCCGCACTGTGCAGCAGCTGGAGGGGGGGCGGGGAGCGCGCGGGCAGAGGAAGGGGGTGCCTCCGGCGGAGGATCTCTCGAAGCTCCCGCAGCTCTTCTGCCCCGTACTCCTCTAACCCCTACCCTTAAGGTGCCTAAAATACTTAAACAAACAAACAACCCAGACCTGTTCCGTTTTCGCTCCTGTATAAATAGCACAGACTTTCCAAAAAAGCAAGACCGCATTCACTCTTATCAGCAGACACTACTTTCCACCGTGTAATTCAGAAAAAGGCAGTCAGCTTCCGTGAATGCGGGGAGCTTTTTTTTTTCTTTTTCTTTCTTCTTCTTTTTTTTTTTTTTTTTTTTTTTTCTCTGACTCTTTTTTGCTTGCGGTTTTGAGCTGCCAAGAAAGTGAAGGAGGGGTTTGACTGTAGTGTCTCGGCTCCGCTCGGTTTCTTTCCGAAGTTTAATTTTCCGGAATGGCTCCCAAACAAGGGCTGGGGAGGCGGAGCCGCCACTACCGGATCTTCTCCTTTTTTGGAAAGTCTCGGAGAACCGGAATTCCTCCCCGCCCCAAGAGACAGAGCTGCCACCGCGGCCCGCGCGTTCACCCGCGGCGACATCGCCGGGGTCGGCGATCGCGCCCTCCCCCAGCTGAACTCTGCAGCCCGGAGCCCCGGCTACAGTAGCGGCCGAGAGCCGCAGACCCCGGCGGTGTCCATTGGCCGCGAACGGATCCAGGGGAGCTCGGCAGAGACCGCGCTGCCAGGCTCGTATGCAAATTGGCCATGTGACGGCAAAAGCTGCCTGGCCCAGCCCTGTTCCTCAGTCCATATATGGGCAGCGACGTCACGGATATTGAAGACCAGCCCATAAATACTCCCGAGCCTAACACTTTCCATCTGAGAGAGCAGCGATTGATTAATAGCTGGGCCAGGGGACACACTGACTGTTATAATAACACTACACCAGCAACTCCTGGCTCCCCAACAGCCGGATCACAGGCAGGAGAGAGTCAGTGGCCTATAGCCATTTTTCTTTCTTAAGAAGCCAACAACTTGCTTGCCAGTTTTATTTCTGTTAGATTTTTTTTTTGTGTGTGTGGTGGTGGTGGTGGTGGTGGTGGTCTTTTCTAAGTGTGGAGGGCAAAAGGAGATACCAACCCAGGCTCAGTCCAACCCCTCTCCAAAAACGGCTTCTCTGGCACTCCAGGTAGCGAGGGAGTTGGGTCTCCAGGTTGAGCGAGGAGCAAATGATGACCGCCAAGGCCGTAGACAAAATCCCAGTAACTCTCAGTGGTTTTATGCACCAGCTGCCTGACAGCCTCTACCCGGTGGAAGACCTCGCCGCCCCGTCGGTGACCATCTTTCCCAATGCTGAACTGGGAGCCCCCTTTGACCAGATGAACGGAGTGGCCGGAGGTAAGCCGCGTGTCCTCTTCGGAGCTGGTGGGTGGGGAGCGGTGGGTGTGCGGGACTTGGAGGGAAGAATGGGGACTTGAGGTGGTGGACAGCGCTGACCACACTGACTCTGGAAGTGAGTGCAGGAGGAGCGAGAAAGAACAGGGACTAGGGCGCCCGGGTTGTGCGCGCTGGGAGATGCACCTGGTCACCAAAAACAACTGGCATGCTTGCGGCTCTCGGCGCGCCCAGTTTCGTCTGGGCGCAGGGCTCCAGGGACACCCTTACTGGGCTGCCAGGCTGGAAGCAGGTCCACTGGCTGGACTCTGCGCTCCTGGGATAGGGCTAAAGTGACAGGAAAGTTCGAGAGTCCGGGGAAGAGCTGCGCGTCTGGAGAGCCAAGTGGCAGGGGAGCGCAGCTCTTAGGAAGCGCGCGTAGCGCTCTCTGGGCAGAGCCCCCTTCGGGAGGATCGCTGAGCTGGTTGCGCTTCTAGTGCGGCTGGGAGGCACCACCCCAGAGTGAAGGGGGTTAGCAAGACGAGGTGGCGGAGCAGGGCAACCAGCGGGAAGCAGCCCTGAGACTGCGGAGGCCAGCGCAGGCACCAGTGTGCGCCGGGCTCCGTGGCGATGCTGTGTAAAGTCGTCCCCCGCAGCCTCCGCGCCTTCCTCCGAGCCCAGCCTCTGGTCTTGGGCTGGGGCGGGGACGCGCGGGTGTCGCGCAAGGCTGAGGATGTTGGGAGGGAAGGGAAACCTAGACTCCTTCCTCCGCAGCCTGGGTTCCCACTGGCAGTTGTCAGCTGAAGCGCAGCAGGAGTGTGTGTGTGTGTGTGTGGGGGGGGAGATGGCACCAGGAATTAGCAGCGGGAACATCACCCACCCACTTACCCGTTCTGGGGTTCCCCTCTCCCGCGGCTGGCACTTTCTCAGCATCGCCTGGGGATTGGTCGGATCTTGAGTGGTGTCTGTACCGTTGCCTCGGCGGTGGGACTACGAGGCAAAGGAGTGGGAGAGAAGTCCGAGGCAGATGGGAAATTGTTTGATATTGTTGCTATTATTGGGTGTTTTTATTGAGGACTAGAGTCACAGATGGCTGGGGGGGGGGATAAAGAGGGGAGGGGCACGTCCTGCTTTCTTGGAGATAGTTCTTGAGTCTCAGACTCTAGCTAACTTCTTCTTACTGTCTCCAGGCCTCAGTTTCCCCACTTGATGGATTTTGCTCCAGCCCTATAGTGTTGAAATCCTGAAATGGGGATGGCCGTGTGTGTGTGTGTGTGTGTGTGTGTGTGTGTGTGTGTGTCCGCGCGTGCGTGCGCGTGAATTGGCTCTTGGCTGCATTCTCATTGTTCCCCCTCTTTCCTGCCCTTTCCCTCCCCAGATGGCATGATCAACATTGACATGACCGGAGAGAAGAGGCCCCTGGAGCTCCCATACCCTAGCAGCTTTGCCCCTATCTCCGCGCCTAGAAACCAGACCTTCACTTACATGGGCAAATTCTCCATTGACCCCCAGTACCCTGGTGCCAGCTGCTACCCAGAAGGCATCATCAATATTGTGAGTGCGGGCATCCTGCAAGGGGTCACCCCTCCAGCTTCAACCACAGCCTCATCTAGCGTCACCTCGGCCTCCCCGAACCCGCTGGCCACAGGACCCCTGGGTGTGTGTACCATGTCCCAGACCCAGCCTGAACTGGACCACCTTTACTCTCCACCGCCACCTCCTCCTCCGTATTCGAACTGTACAGGAGATCTCTACCAGGACCCTTCGGCATTCCTGTCACCACCCACGACTTCCACCTCCTCTCTGGCCTACCAGCCACCTCCTTCCTACCCATCCCCCAAGCCAGCCATGGATCCAGGTCTCATTCCTATGATCCCAGACTATCCTGGATTTTTCCCATCTCCGTGCCAGAGAGATCCACATGGTGCGGCTGGCCCGGATCGAAAGCCATTTCCCTGCCCTCTGGACTCCCTGCGGGTCCCCCCTCCGCTCACTCCACTCTCCACCATCCGTAATTTTACTCTGGGGGGTCCCGGTGCCGGAGTCACGGGACCAGGGGCAAGTGGAGGCAGTGAGGGACCCCGACTGCCCGGGAGTGGCTCTGCAGCAGTGACCACGACCCCCTATAACCCGCATCACCTGCCGTTGCGACCCATCCTGCGGCCCCGAAAGTACCCTAACAGGCCCAGCAAGACGCCAGTGCACGAGAGGCCCTACCCGTGTCCAGCCGAAGGCTGTGACAGGCGGTTCTCCCGCTCCGATGAGCTGACCCGGCACATCCGAATCCACACGGGCCACAAGCCCTTCCAGTGTCGCATCTGCATGCGGAACTTCAGCAGAAGTGACCACCTCACCACTCACATCCGCACCCACACCGGGGAGAAGCCCTTCGCCTGCGACTACTGTGGCCGCAAGTTTGCCAGGAGCGACGAGAGGAAGCGTCACACCAAGATCCACCTTCGACAGAAGGAGCGCAAGAGCAGTGCTCCCTCGTCCTCTGCACCTGCCCAGTCTGCAGCCTCTGGTCCTGGAGGCTCGCAGGCCGGAGGCAGCCTGTGCGGGAACAGCACCCTTGGAGGACCACTGGCCTGCACCTCTCGGACCAGGACACCATGAGATGAAGCTCTGGCCGACACACCCGTTTCTCCATGCCCCAGAAGGCCTCCGTCCACTTGAGCTGCAAAAACACTACCACCCTTCTCCTCCGTTCCTCTCTGAGAGTCTGGGCAAAGGACCTTGATGGAGCCCAGCCCTGCCCCACCTTCCTAGACACAGGGCCTTCCTGAAATTTAGGCCATTTGACTCTTTTAGGGGAGTTGACTCCATGCAACGAGGAGCCCGTAGAGGGCTGGAGTGATCCTGACTGGCAAATCTCACTAGGTTTGGCTAGTCCTTCCCTTTATATTGACCCTGGATGTCAAGAGTTGTTCTGAGACTTTTTCTACAGTAGGTTGGGAGATGCTGATTCCTTTGAGTAAGGACAGCAAAAAAGACTGAGAAACTGACATTGCACTTTATGGCTTGGGACTGATTTGGGCGAAGTTGTACAGTGAGAGGAGCCTGGTCTCGGCTGGGGCGTTCTGCTGCCCTAGAACAGTGAATTGAAGTGTACCTAGCCGTGGGAACCCTTAAGCAATAGGTACGAAAAACTCAGAGAACGGAAGGAAGTGCAATGGTGGGAGGGGAAAGCAATATTGGCTCCTTTTTGTTGAGAAACAAAGATTATTTTTTCAGTGTATATCCATTGAGAGTTTGTGTATTTTTGATGTGCACTGTTCTTCTCCAAGTTCTGAACCTTTGGGAAAAAAATGTAAAGCATTTATGATCTCTTGAAATGAGTCAAAGGTTAACTTATTTAAAGGGGGATGTACATAGGATGCATGCAGTTGTGTGGGAAGTGTCCTCTGTGCCTTGTGTGATGTGGGCAGTGTTACAGGGTCTGCATGTATACAGGATGCCTTACTATGGAAAAAAAAATCATTCCCTGGGTTTAAGTATGGCTGTATATTTCTGCCTATTAATATTTGGAATTTTTTTAGAAAGTATATTTTTGTATGCTCTGTTTTGTGACTTAAAAGTGTTACCTTTGCAGTCAAATTTCAGATGAGAATGTGCATAATATCACTGCAGCTGATTTGTTTATTAGCCCTTAATAGTTGTGGAAAAACAAACAACCTATTCTAACATAAAACCACTAACTGGAGTTCAGATAATGGATGGTTTATGACTATGGTGTAAATAAATACTTTTCAACAATATTTTTTTTTTGCTGCAGAAGTCATTTACGAAGTGCTTACTGGGTGGAACTAAAACAGATATTCCCATCTGTGAACTAGGAACAGAAGACCACTCTAGCCAGCGGGCTAGCACAGGACCTCCATGTTGCCTTGCTGGCCCATGGACACTAAGTCGAACTCTCCATTCATAAGCCATAGTTAGTTTTCAGGGGTTTCCCCCTTTGAATTAGTGTCAGTCGGGAGGCCTTCTGACTCATCGTTCCATCCCCTCTAACAGCCTATAGCTTCTCTATGCTCCTGAGTGGGCTCTGGAAAATAAATACTTGCAAACAAGTGCCTCCTTGGAGATGACAACCCCAGAGCTGCTTTCAGAACTCTGACCACGGCCTAGGGCTCTTTTGAGTTGTGGCTTTGTGGAAAGTGTGGCGGCATGGTCAAATTGGAAATGACTTTTGGGTTCCGGGATTAATCTTATGACCACAGAAAACTTTTTCAAAGAGCTATCATCCTTTCAGATCAAAATTGCTCAGACACTGATGATGACAACATTAATGGGTGGTTGCAGGAATTACCCCAGGACTCATTTCTCTCCGGTCCTGGCTTCTCAGATGACTGCCCATATTTGGAAGGATCACTTGTCATAAGGTCGGTGGATCTAGAAGGGATTCTCAAGGTATCTTGTTAGGTGAGAAAGGTGACTACCAACCTGTAAAACTCCAAGGCAATTTAAATTTAATAGGTAAGTAGTCTCCCCCAAGACACCGGATAATGGTTTGCAAAATAATACTGTGTAAGGCTTCTTTTACTGGGAACCTTTTGTGATTTTCTTTTAAACACAAAATAATCTCACCTACCCACTTATCTTACAAAGTAAACAGATCATGTCTTTGTTAGCGTCTTTACTCTGACGTTACTACTAAATACTTAATGTCCAGTACCTCTTATAAACCAGTAATCTGCTCAGTCTCATTAGAAAATGCTCCCCTTGCTTTCCAGTCCCTGTCAAGTCCCTCAGGCTGATGGCTGCTAGTCAAGGGCCTGTATTTTTACAGCAGGGGGACACATCTTTGGCCCTTCCCAGCACAAGGATTTGAGACTCAATTTATAGAGGCAACTGATGTCTTTTTCTTTCCTGCATCATCTTCCTTTTATCCCCATTTCAAGGACATAGAAACTTCTTTCCAGAACTCCTAAGTAGATTTTAAAACCTGAGTGTGGGATGTTTTCCTAATTTTATAATTTCCCACTGGAGTCAGGCTTAGAGCATGTCATTGTTGTTTATCCAACACTGGCAACTATAAAGCCATGCCACACTGTGGTTACTTTTAAACAAATACTTCTCTCCCGAGAAACTTTCATCATTTAAAGGTCTGGTACACCTAAATTTCGTAGTTTTTAACCTTCTTCCCAAACTTTAATTGTAGAACATCTCCAGTCAAGACCGCCTAAGCCATGATTTCAAAAGCAAGACTAAATGTCGTCGTTTAAGGAACAACAAGAACTCTCCACGCTAAACACACTGGTTGATTATGTGACCAGTTTCATGTTGGTGTGGTGGCAAACCTCACCAACAAGCCCTAGGAAATTAGCATACCTGTTTGCCCAGGCCAACCTTGTGGCTTTTGCCCCCGGATTCTTACAGTACCTGTAACCAGGTTTCTTTCTCAGCTTAAAGCATTTAGGCCAATTTCCAAGACATTTTTTATAAAAGTATGCCCAAGAAATCCACACAGAAAGGTAAATTTGGTTCTTTTCATCTCTTCCCCTGTACTTTAAGGGATAATACTATAAATGTTTCAGCTTTTCGTGGAGAGTGATTCCTTACAGATTCATGCCTCTGAGAAGTTTGATTTGCAGCATAAACTGTTGATTAAACCTAAATAACATTCTCAAGACAGGTTATTTAGTTTCCATAGTCTAACTGCTAATGTGATCAGAGTAAATTATCTTAGAAAGTTTCTCAAATGTTGTTAATACGTCAGCATGTATGTAAAGGCAGGTAGGTGCAGACACCTAAAATACTGCCAGTTCAAACTACCATCAAATTTGTAAGACAAGACCAGACCAGGAGATGAAAAAACTTAGGGTCTTAAAAATTTTTTCCATTTAGGATAAAAGTTAACTTCGTTTTCTTGTTATTTTCTTTAGGTTAAATACAAAAGCGGCATTTTCTGTGTTACAGCAAAATAGTGTAATTAGACATTAAATACTCTCAGATGGGTTTTCAGTCATCTTGTTTCAAAGGCCACTCTCAGGAAAATAAAGTAATTTTAAGTTTATACCACTTCTTGGCCTTTGGAAATCTGTAGGCCACTGGCTTTTGGCATACTACAATCTTATGAAATAAACTGTGAGTTTTTAACAATAATTAAAATATAGTTATCATTGTAGGTAATGTTTCCCTTTTCCACTGTGTAATAACCAACATTACTTCCACATCATTTTAAACATGCCTTTATTTCCCGTAAGTACACAGATTTTACTCAGAAACGTAAACACCCCTGCATTTAAAGCTTGGGTTATCATTAACAAATTATCTTTCTTTGACAGCAGAAACCTCAATGCAATAGACCAATGAGCATTTGGAACATCTGGAGTCTGTGTAACCCTAAGCTCTGACTTCAGGACTGCAGGTCTAGGAGTAAATGCTGTCAGGATAGTTGAACGGCAACGGCAGAGGTCTGAAGTGGGGATGCATTGCTTCTCTGCTGGGCAGGAGAGCTAAAGCAGAGGGCTCATTTGTAATAGGAGTGGGCAAAGTCCTCCCCAGATGTCAAGATCGAGGAAACTACAAGACAATGCAAAGGGGGAAGGAAAGGTGTGATTTTGATAGTGAGACTCTAGTCATGTTAAAAAGTCAGAGAACTCACTCTTACTGAGAAAACACATTATTACTTAAAAGGCAGGCTTTTTCATTTAATCAGCAGCATTTGGTATTTAACCCATCAATTCTCAAAGGAGTAGGAAGGTAAGAAAAATCTTACATCAATATAAGTGGTCACTGATATAACTATGAAATTTAAAAGCTTCAGAGTATTTAGACAGACAGACAGATTCTCATCCATGAGCTGCAGTTATTGCATTTATTATTCATCAGAAAACTTAAGTGACTAATACCATTGTGCTCATTGGTCTTCCCGAAGGAAAGGAGAAAGAAACTTTTATCCCAGTTTCTAGACCACAATCTAGTGTAGACCTATATGGAAACACAATGGCAGCAGTTATAGCTACGAGTTTATGCATAGAAGTGCAAAGATTTTCTTGCACATTTTATCTTAGTAATGAGCATATTCTTTCCACAGTGCCTCATTAAAACAAGTTACACTGTTTTCACCCTAAGTTTACTCAACGTATTAGTGAGACAACAGTTCCGCTGTTCTTATTGAACGGATGAGGAACAGTATTGCTGTTTTAGCCCAGAACAATTTCAGTTATTCTTTTGAAGAGCACCTTAGTTTTTTCCTTCCGGATTGCTTATTACAGACCTTTAACATTCCCCTCCTTCTTTGCAATTGAGGCTTTCATAATAACTTTTATTACTAGCCTAGTTCCAGGCTAGGTTCTTACAGGCTAGCTTAAAGTACCTCAAAGTACCCTGTAACATACACACGACTGAACAATCTTTGTAAAAGAATCAACCTTTGCTACCATTCAAAAACTGTATGTGGCTGAAAACCTACACTCATTGCTAGTCTATGAAAAAAAAAACCGTCAAGTTTAAAACCATCACTTACTATCTAGACTTCCAAAGGAATGGCTCAGAGGGCTGCTTCCCAGGGATCCACAGACGTTTTAAACACCTAGATGGGAGGCAACCCGACTCTAGCAGGCCTGGTGGAAGTGCTTGGTGGTGTACCTGTGTCAGATTTATAACCGGGTTTCACTGGCCTGTTGTTTCCATTTTTATTAAAACAAAACAAAACGAAAAAAAAAACACAAGCTACATCATCAATGATTTGCTTTTTCGGACCGCTTTGATGACTGGGAACAAACAGGCCGTCAGCCTGGGTCTGTGTAACCTGGATACGTGGGGTCAAAGGCAGTTTCCCTACCAGGTCAACAAACACTAGCCACCCTTGATAGTAAGTGTCCATTTATTACAGATATTAGACTTCTATTGCCACATGAGCAATCAAGAGGGCTTAGAAGACAGCTGGACACCTTTCATTTCTCAGTTTGTCTTTATGAAAAGGCCTGTGATAAAAAGGAACCCTATAAACAGTAAAAAGGGAGAACCAGTGCTCCATGGCCAGAAGCTACGTTATCAACACATCTGTAAACGAGGTAAAGGTACTTAGCCGGTGATAATGCTGCAGAGAGCTGCTAGTGTTTGTTGCAAGAGTTGGCACAAGGGTTTAATCTCCGATCTTGGTGCCCTAAAATGGCTAAATTCTCAACTGTCTATCCCAAGTATCCATTATACATGTGTGTACACACACACACACACACACACACATTTATGTTAGTGTCTCATGTATCCAAAGCTCCTCTCAAATTCACTATGTAGCCAAGGCTGACCTTGAACTTCTAATCCTCCTGTCTCTACTTCCTAAATGCTGGAGTTATGTGTGTGCCACACTTGGTTTATGTAGTGCTGAGGACTGAGTTTCTTGCCTGCTTGGCAGGCAGCCTACATCCAGAACCCTTCCCAGGGTACTACATGTCTTCTACCTCTTCCTACAGGAAGGGCCATCAGTGGCTCTTCTTTAAGGGAGGGCTGGGATACTAACCCCCAGCAACAGAGCTGGAACCACAGCCCTCAGCAGGGTTCCCGGGAGAATGCAAAAAAAAAAAAAAAAAAAAAAAAAAAAAAAAAGGTCAAAGTCCAGGTGGATGCTGGAAGATGCTGGAAGTAAATAGTAAGTAAATAGGTGGCCAGGGGCCTTACATTCAGTTATTTGGAAGCACAACAGATTCAGCTCCTCTGAGTCCACTGTATCACCTTTGAAGTACATTAAGAAAAAAGTCACTCGAGGATAAAACAGTCTTTGCTTTCAAGGTGATTCCCCAACAGCAAAACGGTTTTACTGACAGATCTGGAGACTCCAGGGGAAGGTGAGCTCTAAGGTCCTGGCCTCAGGGAATTCACATGTGTCAGCTTCTTACTAAAGGCTACCTGAGAACACCAAATGTGGCTACTAGGCCAGGGGAGGAAAGAAATCGTCCTCCCCACGCAGAGTTGAGAGAGTGGACCCCAGTGCGGGGAAAGATATCTTTTCAGATCTGCTCACTTTAGAAACTCAGTTTTGTTTGGTTTTTGTTTCTTTTTTTTAACCAATGGCCTGAACTAAAAAACAATTCAAGGTCATGCACAATCAGTAATAAATTATCAAGTAACAAAAGATCCTATGGGCAGGAGAGAAAACAGATCTTAGTCACCAAAGGGAGGAGAGCTTCAAAACCATTTAGTGTATTTTGTAGAGAATGAGAAACAAGGATATTTTCATTATGGCTTTAGTATGGAAGCGCTGTAGGGTCCCCTGCCCCACTCCCTTCAATCAAAACCTTGGTGGCAGTGACAGTACCAGGAAGCAACCTAGCCTCCCCCCCACCCGCCCCCCTAACCGTGCCCGGTGGCTGTACTCCAGTGGGCCGTGCTCCCCAAGGTTGCCCAAGATGAGGCGCTGGTCACTCCAGTAGATCGATCCATCGCTCAGGAGAGGGGACAGAGAGAGGAGCCCTTATGGCAGGTCGCACAGGCAGCCAGGCCTTTCTTGAGCAAGGCAGGGCACATCTTTGGCCCACAGTTGCCGGGCAGCGGGGGCTTCAAGGTAGAACCTTGGGGCCTGGATAGGGCTCTCCCTCGCACCAGAAGTCATCGGCCTGTGGGGTCTCCAGGAGCCACACTTCTCGGGGCAGGTCGCAGGCCGAGCTGGAGGCCTCCTTGGGCCTGATGGGCTCCAGCACACGGTAATAGTGGCAGTCCCGGCCGTCGTCCGGGTCGTAGGGTGGGGCCAGGATGTCCAGGAAGGCGGCGGGCCCGTCCACCGCATCAATCTGGTGCAGGTTGTCCCGGTGGGGCGTGAGCACGCAGGGCCCGCTGGCCTCGGTGTACTCGGCCCGGGAGCGCAGCACGCCGGGCCGCACGGCCTCCCGCTCCCGGGGCTGCAGCGGCGGCTCGAACTGCTGCTCGGGCGGTGGCGCCCGCGGCCCCGCACCCGCGTCCAGCTTGTCCATGCAGCTGATGCGTACCGTCCCGTAGAGCACCTTGAGCATACCGTGCATGCCCGGGTGGTCGTGCAAGGGGATGCACGTGCCGCTCTTGAGCAGGAACACGCCCAGGCTGAAGCCCTCGGTCTCGTAGATGTGCATGTAGGTGACCGGCGGGAGGTGGCGCGGCAGCGGCTGCGGCAGCGCCTTCCGGGGCGCGATGTTGAGGTCCTCGGCGCGCAGCTGGGTCAGCAGGCTCTTCAGCTGGCTCAGGTTCTCGGGGAAGCCCGGCGCGGGAGCTTCGGAGGCGCTGGGGCCGCCGCGGAAGGTGAGGCACGCCTGGCGGGCGATGCGCTGGATCAGGGAGGCCATGTTGTCACGGGGCATGCTTGGCGCTTCCTGCGCGGCGCGCGGACGGCCCGTTCCTCCTCGGCGCCGCCCCTTGCGGTCCCCGGCGGCCGCCACGGCTGCCCCGCAGGCCCCGCGCCAGGCGGGGAGACCGCCCCTCCCCACCCCCCGCAACCACCAGCCGGCAACCACCAGCCGGCGGGGCGCGCGGGGCCGCTTCGCACCGACGCCCCGCTATGCGCGCCAACGGCCGGGCGCTCGCCGGCGCGCGCGGAAGCGAGGGCGCACGCGCGCACACGCACACACGCGCACGCGCGGCCGCGGCCCGCACTCACGCTCCGGGGAGCCGCGGCCCCCCCCCACACCAGGTAGGCGCCGCGGCGGGGCCGTGCCAGGCGCGGCCTCAGGCGCGGAGCTCCATTCACGCGGCCCGCACCTACGACGACAGTCGGGCGCGGCAGGCGCGCCGCAAGGCACGCTGGGGTTTGTAGTCCGCGGCTGCGGCTGCGCGCTGCGCGCTACGCGAAGGCGCTCGGCCGAGTCGGGCGGGAGACCAAGACTCTCTTTAAGACTTGGCCGAAAGCAGGCAGCTCGTTCTGCAGAGTCGCAGGGGGTGTTTTCTTGTCGGATAAAACTTCACGATGCCGCAAGCGTCCCAAGGCCTCTAAACTACAACTCCCGGCATCCCCGCAGGCGGGGCGACGTACTTCCGGCAGCTGTCCGGGGAGGGGCGGGATGCGGCGCTGGGTGCAGGCTTTTCGCGGCTGGGAGGAACGGGGCAAGAGGGTTGTTAACCTTCTGGTGCCGCTAGGGCCTGCTGGGTCATTCGGGGCCACCTTTGACCCTGTCCCCCTGGGAACGAGGCTGCGGGGTCGACCTCAGCCGCTCGTAGGCCGCGCCGTGTCCGCCGCGGAGATCCGGGGATGGCGCTTCTGTGCTGGTGTGTGTCTTGGGAGGTGGAATGGGGTCGAGCGGGTCACCGAAGCGGGTCGCTCAGCACAGCTGCGCCCAGCTGTTGTTTGCCGCGGGGCCTGGATGACGCTGATCGCTGACTCACGGACTGCAGCGGGGAGACACTGGGAGAGCGTTGGCTCTGGCCAGGGTTCCGTGCACCGGTGGCTATCGATCCCCGGGACGCCCGAGAGGCACCCGCTGAGGAGGAAGGGGCTTTCTGTCCGTAGATGATCGCTGGCGTCCAGAGATGAAGTCTCGGATGCTATGCAACACCTCGGGCCCCAGCTTATGAAGTTAGTTCACCGCCGAGTGATCATTCTCTGGACTTGGGACGGACGTAGGTGGTGGCTGGAAGAAAGAAGACACCAGAAGCCATACATTTAAACCTTTATCCTGAGTTTAGAGTCTCCTTAAGACTTTCAAAGCTAAACATGGGTTTCTTGCACATGTTGAAACTGCAGTGGCTTAGAAAATCCTCTCCGGTTAAGCAGGCGTACTTTTTTTTTTAAAAAGGGGGTTATGTAACCTAGCCAGTAAGTACAATATAACAGGTACCTTGTTAAGTACATTAAATGATGGATGTTATCTTAGTTAACCCTCCCAGAAACTCTTAAGAAGGAGGCACTAACGTTATTATTCCCCTCCTGTATGCGAGGGAATGTGTTGTGGGTGCACATGAAGAAGAGCATTAAGTGCAGCTTAACTAAACACAGTTTGACCTGGTGTCAGTGGAATCAGGGGGACCCAAGGACCTAGCTCCTCCAGTCTATTCTGTTGCTCACAAGCTGCGTGTCTTTCCGCACATCCTACCCTTCCACTCACAGAATGCTGCTTTTGGTGTAACCAGACTTCTGAACCACATTTTTTTTTTTTTTTTTTCACTGAAAGCCCCTGGTTAGCTTAAAAGGTGATTCTAGAAGTTACACTCCAGGGCTTCTGATTCAGGAGAACTGTAGTGAGGGATAGAATTCTGGTTGGGGGATGCACTCTGAAGTAGTTCTAGATTCAGCAACATTGGGGGGGGGGTCACTGTGAGATATACAAATGGTGAGCCAACTTGTCATAGGTGGCTGTGAGTAAGAGCAATTATTTGCTATGCAAAAAGATCCTTATGATTGCTTGGCCTTTAGAAGCTGGTGGGGTGCCATTCTTAAATGTACCATCAAAGTTCACTGTGCGAGGAAATCCCATGCAGTTTATTTGTAAAGTAAGGAATATTTAAGAGAAAGTCATTTCCATTTGTTACATAACCAGATCTTTTACCTATTGGTTTTACTCATATTAAAGAGTAATTAGTGAGAGGTTTAGACTCCACAGAACACAGACTTGAACAGCATACAGATGTGCTTGATTTACACGGGTCCCTTCTTAATAATTTCTACATTTACATAAACGAAGCTAAGCATTTAATCTGTAAATTGGCAAGATATGACACATATGTAAACCACCAATGAAACCTTTGGGAACATAGTTACTACCAGAGGACAATGGGTATTATTAAGATTTTCAATGGCTAAAAGTTTCCCTTTAAAGAACACTAGGTTTAAACATCCAGTGAATACTGACATGGAATGTGGCTTGCCTTATCAGTTTCAGAGCAGAGCTTTGAAAGGTTATTTTGTTGGTTTGAGCTGGTGATACCTCCACTCAAGCTCTTGTTAATCATTTTTTAGCTGAAGTGTTCACAGTTTCTAGATTACCTGCATAAGAAACTCTGAGGGTGTTTGTCCAAAGTGCAGTTCCCAAATTACATTAAAGTCCATATCAGAATCTTTTGTGTATTGAAGTTTTGGGGATCCAATGAGTATCTGCAGGGCATATGGTGCTTTATAGGTCACAGGCAGGCGACTTCATAATTCCTTTGGATGCTGTCCTTCGGAGCTGCACTCATGAAGGGTACTGAGCCTAAGGGGGTTTGCCCTTGAGAAGTGCTTTGCTTGGCTTTCTGCCCCACTGCCAGTAGCATAGACTGGATGGGATTCTATAGTAATACCCTTTTAAATATTCTTTATTTCTCATTTCTCCATCTTGCTAGAAGCAGAGCAACGACCAAAAGAAATGCAAAAACAAACAAACAAACAAAACAAATGATAACAAAGTCCAGGAAAATGGCAGAAACATGTTTGGAGGAGTTTGGGACACATGAAATATATTGTCAATAAATAGGATCTAGTGGGAACAACATATTGCTCTAGGCCTTGGAGGTTCAGCAAGGAACAGGAGAGACAAGGTTTTATTTCCCAAGGAATTTACTAGCAAATGTGTCTCAAAGAATGTATATTGACAACACAATACCCCAATCCATACATCCATGATAGTTGGAGATGGGTCCTTTGGAGGCAGGTAGAGTAAGTGATGAGTGTGTAGCTCCATGATAACATTGGTGGCTTTATAAGAAGATGACAACTGAGTTTGCATGCTCCTTCTTTCTCACCGTGAGATATCTACCCTCTGTCATGTTAGGATGTAGCAGTGTTGGGGAATATTATTTTAAGGTGTGTTACTTTTGTTTATGTTGCATTTGTTTAACTCTGTGAAGCTGTGTTACTCTGCACATCTGAAACACCTGATGGTCTAATAGAGAACTGAGTGGCCAATAGCAAGGCAGAAAAAAGGATAGGCAGGGCTGGTGGGCAGAAAGAATATACAGAAAGAGAAATCTGGGAGAGAAAAGAAGTAGCCAGAGGAGGAGGACTCCAGGGGTCAGCCACCCAGCTACACAGCAAGCCATAGAGTAAGAAATAATGAAAGGTATACAGAAATAGAGAAAGGTAAAAGCTCAAAGGCAAAAGGTAGAATAATTTAAGTAAAGCTGGCTAGCAACAAGCCAAGCTAAGGCTGGACATTTATAATTAAGTATAAGCCTTGGTGTGTGATTTATTTGGGAGCTCAGTGGCAGGCCCCACCAAAAGAGTAAAGAAAAAAAAAAAAACATGGTAGGAAGGGCCTTGCCAGAGGTCACCATGCTCTCAGACTTTCCAGCCCCTTCAATCCTCAGTCTGGCACTGTTATAGCAGCAGATAGTAGACAAGGCAGGATGTTCCAGAGCCCAAAGTCATGAATGTGAAATTCTTACTGATGTAGACTCACGGAGGCAATGGAACAGGGTAATGGGATGGCATGGTATTTGTGTGAGGTATTTTACTTCACATGCAGTTATCAGGACTGATCAAGGGTAAGACTGGGCTTGCCCCAAGTATCAAAAAATTAGCTATGGAAAAATATCAGGGCATGGTGTTTTATTTTTTCTCTTTTGGGGGCGCATCACTCAGCTCCCAAATAAAGCACACGTGGAGGCTTATTCTTAGTTATTTACATCCAGCCTTAGCGCGGCTTGTTTCTAGCCAGTTTCCCTTAACTTCA
This sequence comes from Peromyscus maniculatus bairdii, assembly GCF_049852395.1. Taxonomy (NCBI): domain Eukaryota; kingdom Metazoa; phylum Chordata; class Mammalia; order Rodentia; family Cricetidae; genus Peromyscus; species Peromyscus maniculatus. Next base: position 21,128,745 of record NC_134872.1, on the reverse strand, counting down.
CTTATCCCATCTACCTTTTGCCTCTGGACTTTTCCTGTTCTAATACTTTGTAAGTCTCACTCCTACACTGTGGCTCACTGGGTAGCTGGGTGGCTGGCCCCTGGAGTCCTCCTCCTTCTCTGGCTACTTCTTTTCTCTCCCAGATTTCTCTTTCTGTATATTCTCTCGGCCTGCCAGCCCCACCTATCCTTTCTCCTGCCTTACTATTGGCCACTCAGTTCTTTGCTAGAGCATCAGGTGTTATAGACAGGCACAGCAACACAGCTTCACAGAGTTAAACAAATGCAACATAAACAAAAGTAACACACCTTAAAATAATATTCTACAACAGCATGGCAGTTAAGAGTCTCAGCAGCTAAGCTCACTGGCTGCTCCTCCAGAGGACCTGGGTTCAATTCCGAGCAGCACCTACTTGGTGGTTCACAAACATCTGTAACTCTTGTCCCAGGGGATGTGACAGTCTCCTTTGGCCTTGTAGACACTGCACTGCACACATGTATTACACAGCACACATGTAGGCAAAACACCCATACACTTACATATTAAAAAAATAAATAAATACAATGATGTCTGTAGCTCAGATAAAAAGGTGCTTCCCAACTTATGACAGTTCTGTGTGCAAGAAAACAGTGTGGCTGGGTGGTGGTGGTGCACACCTTTAATCCCAGCACTTGGGAGGCAGAGCCAGGTGAGTTTGAGGCCAGCCTGGGATACCAAGTGAGTCCCAGGAAAGGCACAAAGCTACACAGAGAAACCCTGTCTCAAAAAACAAAAACAACAACAACAACAAAAAAAAAAAAAAAAAAGAAAGAAAAGAAAACTGTGGTTTTACTCTCCCAGAGTCACTGACAATGTTCACCCTGGAACATCTCATCCCATGCTGCGTCTGTGGTGCTTGAGAAAGTCATGTAATATGACAGCAAGGATCTCTAGTCCTCTGAGTCCACAGACAAGTTGCTCAAAGCTATCCATGCCACCCAGGAGCTGTAGGGCCTGTGCTAGAACACAGTCATGGCCTGACACACTATGACGGACCAAGCTAGAAAGAACTTGATTCCTACCGAATAGGAAGGGAAGAGAAAGGCTTCCGGGACATTGAGAGTGGGGTCTTGGGTGGAGATGAAGTTGGAAAGGTGGGCAAGAACTAGTTTGTGAGTGCTGTACAGTGATGGGTGGGCACGGGATTGTGTTGTGAGTATGGCAGGAAACCTTTAGTGAGTTGTGGGCTGGACAGGGGACCGGACCAGCTTCATTTGCTTGTATTGTTTAAACAGGAGAGATTGCTGGTGGGCCAAATGTAGAGAACCCCAGCTCGACGCAGTGATTGAGGGGAGAGATGAGAGATGGTGTGAGAACAGATTCTGATCTGAAGGCACAGCCAGCAGGGCTCTGGTGAGCGGTTGCTTGGCAGACTCTTCCCAAGTGTACTGTCCACATTCTCCCCTTCACATGCTGACAGCCCTGTGGTGATAGGTAAGACTGAGAATGCTCACATCCCACCTTCTGTCCACGGCTGTTAACCTTAGGAAGTCGGGGAGCACACAGAAGCAGGAAGAAAACACATTCTTTTTTTTTTTCCAAGTTGCTTCACTCCGGGGGGCGGGGGAAGCCTCTGGAAGACCCTCCAACTCTGTTTAGCCCCCTCTCCCTGCTAGGGTTGCATTAGTCTTTGGGAGGAGGATGTTACTTTGTTTGTTTACATAAACTTTATGTCTTAAAGGTATATAAGTCAAGCATTCACTGATGCCAGCCATAAAGACATTTATTTTGAAACAGTTCTTGAGCCAGGTTTGGTGGCTCACTACTGTTATCCCATCCCTTGGGAGGCTAAGGCAAGAGGACCACCAAGGGGTGGAGGCTAGCCTGGGCTATAAAGCCAGACCTGGTCTTAAAAAGCTGACAAAAGTAGCCGGGCGGTGGTGGTGCATGCCTTTAATCCCAGCACTCGGGAGGCAGAAGCAGGCAGATCTCTGAGTTCGAGGCCAGCCTGGGCTACAGAGTGAGTTCCAGGAAAGGCGCAAAGCTACACAGAGAAACCCTGTCTCAACCCCCCCCCCCAAAAAAAAAGCTGACAAAAATAAAAACAATAACAAACCTTTGGAATTCATGTTTTTTTTTAACATTCATTAAAGTGGAAAGAAAATTTGTGTGCTAATGAGATGGACGTGTTTACATTTGCATGAAGGACTAAGTCTTGGCTGAATATTTAATACTGAAGGATGCAGAGCTTCTCCCAACAGTTTCCAGAGTGGGTTGATATTTTTGTTACACAACTGTGAGTGCTGAGAATGCCGTTTTATGTAACCATGGAGCATAAAGTGACCATGTCAGAGATTGTTGGGCATTCTTTCTTAAATCTAACCCAAAATGTACGTTTAAATCTTTTTTTAATGAAATGAAAGTCAGCAACTCAAACAGCAAGTTTTAAATCCAGCAGTATAAAGGTAGACTAATCTGAAATGTGCTGAAATACAGTGGTTGAAAGTAAGAAAAGAGGCCGGGCGGCAGCGGCAGTGGTGGCACACGCCGTTAGTCCCAGCACTCAGGAGACAGAGCCAGGCGGATCTTTGTGAGTTTGAGGCTAGCCTGGTCTACAGAGCAAGTTCCAGGACAGGCTCTAAAGCTACACAGAGAAACCCTGTCTCAAAAAAAACAAAGTATGAAAAGACTCTGTTTTTTCCTGGTTAAGCCATTGTATTCCTGTAAGAGCAGAAAATGTTCTGTGTACAGTAAAAACACTGCAGTTCTAACACACAGTAGGTGTGACTTGGAGCATGGTGTTTGAGGCAATGCACATTGTGGTGAGTGATGTGATGGCGTGCAGAATGCTCACTGGTGGTCAGAGCCAAGGCTGCAGTGACGTCATCCAGTGCAGCATAGGCAAGCACTGTCAGAAGCGTCTTGGCCTAATTAAGCATTTGATTTGGAAGTAGTTTCAGTCATTGTGAATTCATTGACATGTCTTTCATGTCCGCCTCCTGCATTCACGTATGCAACTCTCTCTGGGGTCACATCCCACAGTTTAAGAAGCCAGACTACCGACCTATGAATGTAGGGTTAAGACGGGGAAGGACTTAAGCTGATTCCTTTCCCTTCATCAGCTTATTTCAGGCAATGGGAGGGAAGGGAGAAAGGGGTGACAAGCGAATGTGCAGGCAGAAGTGGGGTAGGGGATGGCTCACAAGTTGTTAAAGAAGAGAAACTTTGGCTCTGCACCGCCCGACGTGCTGCCGAAGTCCAGTGTCCTGGCTAGCTTCGTGTCAATTTGACACAAGCTAGAGTCTTCAGAGGAGGGAGCCTCCACTGAGAAAATGTCTCCATAAGATTGAGCTTGTAGACAAGCCTGTAGGACATTTTCTTAATTAGTGATCAATGGAGGAGGGTCCAGCCCATGGTGGGTGGGGCCATCCCTGGGCTGGTGGTCCTGTATTCTAAAAGAAATCAGGCTGAGCAAGCCTTGAGGAGCAAGCTAGTAAGCAGCAGCACCCCTCCATAGCCTCTGCATCAGCTCCTGCCTCCAGGTTCCTGCCCTGCTTGACTTCCTGTCCTGACTTCTTTCAATGACGAACAGTGCTGTGGAAGTGTAAGCCGAAAAAAACTGTTTCCTCCTCAACTTGTTTTTGGTCATGGTGTTTCATCACAGCAATAATAGCCATAAATAAGACAGCCAGGTATATGCCTTTGAGAGTGGATTTGTGATTTCAAACCGGCCTTACCAGCTTGGTACTGGAGAGGTTGTCCCTTGTGCTTATGAGACCCAAAATAGTCACAAACTGTAAATTAAATTCAAACACATCTTACCTCTCTGAAGTGCTCACCCTCCTTCTATGCTTTTTGTTTTTCTTCCCCTCAAGAAGATCACAGCTATCCCCACCTCCTCCGCTTTTCCATCTGTCCTTTTCCTCCTGGCTGAGGTTTTTTTTTTTTCTTTCTATTTATTTTAATTAATGGATTTTAAACACAAGTGGTGAAACAGTTGATGTTCAGCTTTAAGAGGCAGTGAAAGGGAAAATTGGCTTTCCTCACTGTCAGGAAATGGCCGTGTGTTTGTTGCTGGCACCTGCCTGAACAGTGAGGGACCGGAAAGGGCAGGCTAGTGAGTTCTGTGGGCTTACAGGTGAACGGAGAAGAACACCATTCTTCCTGGGGAGGTGCCCTTCCTCCAAGGATGCCTATAAGTATTTCTGTATGATCCTGGACTGTGCATTTAGGATCAGTTTAGGATTGGAGAGCAGGGTGCAACCTAACTCTCTAAGCATTCTGATTTGTGAAATCCATGGTCCCTCTTTTGACGGGATTTTAGGCAGGATGTCTGCCTCGAGCCCTCATTCTGTGTGTGTGTGTGTGTGTGTGTGTGTGTGTGTGTGTGTGTGTGTGTAATCTGCACCCTTAGTAATTAATCTTAAAATACATCCGGTGCATTTGGAAGATTTACAATAAATAGTTATGATACTGCATACATTTCTTTTGAGATGACCTTGTGGGTGTTTTGAGAGAACCACTTTTCTCAGCTTTTGGTGAAGCTTAACTCTGGAAGCTAGGGTGCCGGACAAGCCTCGGTCACCAGAGCCACCCTGAGCCAGTGGCTTCCAAGTTCATTGACTCACTCCCAAGCAAAATAAAATCTGGGGAGGGAGTAAATGTAGATTTTTTAAAAGGAAAAATGAGAAAGAGGTCCCGAGAGTGGGAGGGGCCCCAAGGGAGGAATACTGTTCTGTTGCCTGCCCAGTCACAGTAGGGCATCCATCCACATGCCCTGTTTGTGGGTAGTCCCGCCCAGTCAGAGGAGTGGCCATGTGTGCCCGTGATCCACCGTGGGCTTTGCAGGCAGTTGCTCCAATCTCAAGGTGAACTGCACTCCACACCTTCTTTTGGAAAAGCAACCTTGTCAGTAGCAGCCCCCGCCCCCCCTGTCATCCTCGAGCCGAGCACCAGAAGTCACAGTACAGTTGAGACGTGGGGCAGCTGCAGAGACGTGGGCCAGAGTCTCATCTACCTTACCCTCTCCTTCCAGATTAAAAACAATGGTGACTACATGACATTAAGCAGTGTGTTTTCATGCTGCAAACTGCTGTGGGGTGTCACAAAAGACACCTCCAAGTGTATTTTAAAAAACGACATGCAGGGGACACTCAGCAGCGTGCACGCAGTGATGATCTAGTTTCTTCTTTATGTCTCTGTTGTAATTTTTTTTTAGTTGCTGTGGATTGTATCGACTTTTTCTGACTATAGATCATGGAGCAGAGTGAACAAGAGTTCCTGTTGAAAGCATTTGTCATTATTCTGAGTTTCCACAGCCTATTTTTCAAAAGAAAACTTCGTTTCTTTCTAAGCACAAATTATCATGCAATCAGAGGGCCATGTCTTGCTGTTGAGAAAAGCAAAACATGCCTCGAGTTAACTACACATTTCAAGAAGCCGTGCTGAGGTAATTGACAGCCAGCATCCGAGCGCCTTGGATGCCTCTAAGCCAGCAGCCTTTGGTTTAATTAGATAATTAGCCCTGGTCAGCCTGCACTGAATGTACAGGCAATTAGCAGTGAATTTGGGCCGCTAAAGCCCATTTTCCCCTTTTGTGTTCCTTTACTGTCATTAAGAGTTTTAACTACTGAACAATTTATATCGTCACACTAACAATCAACTTTATTCTCATCAAATTCTTTGCAAGTGAGAAAGCAATGAGACCTGATGTTGGTTGCACAACATTAAGTGATTATGTTAAGTAATGCCATTTATTTGCCTGGCCATCCCGCTGCGGTATTATGTCAAACAAATAGGGCTTTTAGAAGCAGTGCACGCTCCGTGATTTCGATGATTGCTTTATTTGTCAAACTCAAGCAACTAGCGAGAGCTGTACCTCAATTGGTAGTTGTTTCTGAGTAGCTTTCAGAAGACTTGAATAAAAGAAAAGTTCCATAGTTTCTTCCCGAGGCGAGGCCCTCTCAGATCAGAGCCTTTCTTCCTGGCTTAGTGGTCCTTAGAGCCCTGGAACAATTGGCAGAAGCATCGGTGAGAGAGAGAAAGTTCCATGGGCTCACAGGTGAGGGGGGAGCACTGTGGCCCTCTCTCAGATGTTTCCCTACATGGCTTTTCTGCCGTTCTTGACCTTGCTTTGGGCAGGACAGAAGAGGAACGGGAGGAGGAGAGGGTGGCGCAGGCAGAGGTGCCTTCAGCAGGAGAGGTGTGGCAGGGGTCGCCAGCAAAGGACAGCTGAAGTCTCAACACTGGTCTGCAAGGTGTTTACCGTGATCTGGTTCTGGATGTGTGAAGCAAAACTCTGAATTGTATCTTTGTCAGAAGTGAGTTTGGAGAAGTGGGCGTGTTAAGTTTCTCCAGGCTATTTTAAGTTTTCTACGTCCACAGGAGGATCACTTGTAGTAGCCCAAGACCAGTCTGTTCCCATCACAGTTTGTGAAGGTCCTTAATGCACAGACCTTTCCACAAAACTCTGCTTTACTTATTTACAATCTAATAGGATTTGGGAGATTAAGCTTAGCGTTAGAAAATTAGTCAGCCAATTAATAGCCATTTAGGAATCAATTAAAGGAATGTATTGCTTACTACTTAAGCAGAATTAAAAATGGATAAACAGAATTTTCCTTCTGAGTGGAATATGAATGCTGGCTTATAATTCTTATCTTGAGACTTCCCATCTGGCTGGTCTTGGAAATATTTTCTTCCCACAGCAAAGCAGTAACTAGCAATTAGAGTTTCAAAAATGCCAATTTTAATCATGACTTCCATTTCCCAAATAGAAAACATACATGAACTATATAAAGCCTCTTGCTTTTATTCAATTTACTGTTTTGGAAAGTAATTTAAATAATTCAGAATCGAGCTTAAGGTAGCCCAGGCATGTTTAAGAACCCAGTGCAAAGTCTTCCTAACCCCAGTCCCCTTTGCTCTGAAGGAGGCACAGGGGTTTGACTGGCATTGGTGGCCTCTCATTCAGATTGCAGCTGTCCAGCGGCTAGCACACAGTAGGCTTTTCCCACTAGGACACTTGGCATTTGGGGGTGGCAAATCCTTTCTTGTTGGTGATGTTCTCTGTGTGTAGGATGTCTAGCAACACTCTCAGCCTCTTTGTTCTGTAACAGTGGCACCAGCTTCTCCACCTACCCAGTCGCCGGAACCATAAATATCTCCATCTGTTGCTGATGTCCCTAGGTTAATACCCCCAGCTGAGAGTCAGTGGTACCAAATAAGACCTTGGCAAGTTTTTCCTTTAAAAGCATACTTTTTTGCATGTGCTTATATCAAACATAATACACACATTTATGTATATGTATGTATACAAACAATATACATATGTATAGTTTGCATATACTGTACACATGAATATATGTATACATATAATACACATGTATATGTACACATATACTGATTTATATAAAATGAAGTATGTCAAATTTGGATGTCTAGATAGCCTTTAGTAAGTCTTTTTTTTAAATTTTTGTTTTCGTTTTTTTGAGACGGGGTTTCTCTGTGTAGCCTTGGCTGTCCTGGAGCTTGCTCTGTAGACCAGGCTGGCCTCGAACTCATAGAGATCCACCTGGCTCTGCCTCCCGAGTGCTAGGATTAAAGGCGTGCGCCACCACTCCATGGCCCTGTTAAGTAAGTCTTAGTAGAAATAAATCAGTCAGAATCTTGATGGTTTGGGGGCTCCCTGGTGAAATGCTTCTGCACCCAAATTGTAGCTGGCCTTCTTCTACGGCGGTGAGTTTCTGCACTAGAAAATCCTGGTCTTCCTCTTAGAACACTGGTGTCCCCAGGAGCGTCTTTTAGAGCAGAGCTGAAATTTCAGTTTCAAGCTAAGATGCCGTTTGTGCCACCCCAGCTTCCGGCTGATGTAGTCTTTGAGCCGTAGGACCCAGGAGAAGTGGACCATGGACCCAAGAGCTGCGGGTGAATGGGAAATGCCTTGGCTGAGAGCGAAATGAAACAGGACAATCTCTAAGAGGCTGCCGTTAATGAGTTAGTCCTGTTGCTGTTGCTCTCACACATTAAAGTATTTGCTTTTCTCTACTACTGCTTTTATCTTTGTTTTTTGTTTTTTTCAAAAATAATGGGTAAGCAGACGTGGCCTTCTTTAGCAGGTGAATGAATAAACAAACCGTGGCCTACCCAGACAATGGGGTTTCAGCCCTAGAAAGCGTCAAGCTATAAATGCAGTAACAGGTGTGGAGGGAAGTTACTACATGGATCGAAGTGGAAGAGGCTGCTCTGAAAAGACTGACTAGTCTGAGTCCAACCACAGGAGAGTTTGGGAAAACATGGCCGTGGTGACAGTTAAAGGTTGATGGCTGTCGAGGGCTGGAGGAGCAGAACTGATGAGCAGCCAGACGGAGGACACCTAGACACCAGAGCTCCTCTTTCTGGGGCAGTAGTGGAGGAGCATGCCATGTAAATTTGCCCCAACCCATCAAGTGTACACAGAGTATGACTCCTAATGTAAACCAAGCATCCTGAGGAGGATGATGTGTCAGGGTAGCTGTAACCAGTGTGCGGAGGATGATGTATCAGCTGTAACCAGTGCCTGACTCTGGGCAGGGGCAGGACTGACTACAAGGACCGCATGTGTGGGAGCAGATGGAATTGGAATCTACACCTTCCCCTGATTAGGTGAACCTCTTTTGGGACATCCAGCTCAGCATCACAGGAAAATAAAATAATTCTCCCTTGCTCATTTTGCTACTCTGACTTTAGGCTCTGGAGTTCAGCATTTGACCTCACATTTTTTTTTGAAGGCCCCTTTGCCTCAATGAAAATGGTCATAATATCATACCTAGGTGACAAGTTTCATATTTGTACCTTTGGTCTTCCTAATCTGGCATTTTGGTTTTACCTTTCTTCTCTTCATTCAGACTTTCCCAGAGGCCTTTGCATAAAGACAGCAGCTGTGGTTAAAGCAGTAACAGAGGCGTAGCCGTGCAGTGGTCAGGTGGGTGCTCAACTTCCCGAAGTTTGCGCCGCCCCCAACATGTAACAGTCTCCGGGAATGATCTCAGTCCTGCTTTCAGACATCCTGTCTCTTTTTTCTTAAGTGCAGCCCTATATTTCGCTGAGGTAGAGGAGTACCGTCACCAAGCCTGCTAGCAGTGAAGAGACAGAAAGCTCTGGACAGACAGGTGAGCCATTTCCTCACCGCTGGGGGCAGGGATTGTGGGAAGAGAGAACCTGGGAAACTGGGCTCACCTGTTGATGGAAACCTCTCCTGAGGACAACAGCATGCCATTGATGTATTCGTATTTTTTTTAAACAGAACTCAACACTATAATGAACATGGAGCATTGTGGGAGCCTGTTCTCAGGTTCCTCGTGGCTTTACCCAGCAGGTCCGCATACAGGATGATCAGGACCATGGCCCTGAGTGCAGGTGTCTGAGATGGTCTGCACTTGGCTGTGCTGGGGGAGGAGGTCTTTTGCTCCACCCCTTGGCATCTTTATAAAAACCCTGGGGCAGAGACAGTCGGGGCCCGTTGGAAAAGGTTCCAGGTCCTCTCGAGGCTATCCTTTATTTTCTGTTTATCTCCACAAGATTCTCCGCAATAAATCCTTCTATCTAATATTTCCTGCTGCTCACACTCAAGAAAACTCTGGGGAGCTGTGGGGTTGGTGGGTAAACACCCCACAGAGCATACTCCTTTTGTCTTTTTCCCAAGTGCATTCTGGACTCCACTCTTAGAAGATGGACGTCCTGGGGAATGTCCTAGAGAACTGCAGACAATGTTAACAAAGGAACAACGAATCTGAGGCTGGGATGTCTTAGTTGTGCTTTGCTCAAATGATGAGAAGAATGATTCTGACTTCCTCTCTAATAATATTAGTAAAGGGGGAGAGGAACTGGGGGAGTAGCTCAGTGGTAGACCCCTTGCCTAACGTCAGTACAGCCCCGGTTTGATACCCAGCTCCACGTAGATACCGAAAGGTGGAAGGGAAGATAAACCTCACTTTCTGAGCCTTAAGTGTGAAGAGTTAAGGAGAACGGTCAAATAAGGCAGTCAAGAGTTGTGTGCAGGTACGGGCGGGTGGTTTGCTTGCACGAGTGTACATGCTTGTGGGGGTGAAAGGACAACCTCAGATATCGTTCTTCAGGTGCAGTCCACGTTTTCATTCTTTGATACAGGGTCATTCATCCAGTTAGCCCCAGGGAGCCGCCTCCCCAGTGCTGGGATTACAGACCAGCCTGGCTGGGATTATAGTCACTATGCCTGTCTGCTTTTTAGTGTGTGTGTGTGTGTGTACTAAATTAGTATATTAACATATACTTAATATATAATATAAAACATACTAACACATACATAATATATTAACATATACCTAATATATAAAATATAATACATTTTTTTTTCATGTAGATTCTGGGACTGAACTCAGAACCTCATGCTTTCCAGGCAAGGGCCCAACAAACTGCACTATCGGCCCAGCCCACTAGTTAATACTTTTTGATTGCTGATGGCATTGCCCTTCACCTTCCAGCACCAATAGAGGGAACACCTTGGAGGCACCCCGTCCTCAGGTGCCAGTCAGCCACACAAAGAGCACACCTCTTCTTGTGTGTCACTGCTTGGTGATAAGCTCGTCAAGATGTGATAAGCTAGTCAAGTAAAAGGTCCTGAGGAGACTGTACCCACTTTACATCTGCTGGCCCTTTGGGACTCCCTCATGGCTCCTTCCCATGCCTGGGAAGGCTGTTTCCCAGTATGGCCAGCAGTAGATGGGAGAGTTGAGTGCAGCTGTGACAACTTTGATTTACCGAGCCCTCGGAATGAAAGGAGTTGATCTAATTGTTCTTTATTGTACATTTAGAGGAGAATTGGGTGAAAGACCAAGAACGTATCATCAGAGCATGAGCACCTCAATCACTCCAGACCTCAGAAGTGGGGTTTGGTTATCACATATCCTCAAAGCTGAAGGTGGCTTGGAAAGATGCAGACCTTCAGTGGTGTTTGGGTCACAAGATGCAATCCAGGGAAAACATTTGCCTACCAGTTACCCTTCATTGTCTACAACATACACTGGGTTGTCCCAGGCCCGGTCCCCTCTCTTACCTCTCATCCTGCCTTCATTGTTCTACATCCCTCTTATAGACAGAGATGCTCACTGCGTGTGGCTGTCTTCTGCTTGTCATTTGGCACAGTTCTCCTTGTCCTCACCACTTTTCTGCGCCACTGTTCTCTGACCCCGAATCTCTTGCTCCTTCTGATTTCCTCGCTGCTTCCTTGAATGTTGCAGTTTGGTCTGGAAGTCCATCCTTGCCCCCTACCCCTCCAGGGAATGGCAGCCATTACTCTTCTCTTCCGCTTTAATGTGTATAATCATTTCTCTTCCTCCTAACACATTTCCGTGTCTCACAAACTACAATTTGTGGTGATATTTTATTTGTGCTTTAATAAATAAAGCTTGCCTGGAGATCAGAGGAATGGGAACAGCCATTATAAGTAAACAAAGAAGTCATGCAATGTTAGCATACACCTTTAATCCTATCACTTGGCAGGCAGGATCTCTGTGTGTTCAAGGCCACACTGGAAACAGAGCCAGGTGTGGTGGCACACTCCCTAAATTCCAAAACCAGTTAACCATGGAGGTGTGGAGGTCTGTACAGACAGGCAGGAAGTGACAGAGCTGGGCAGGAAGAGGAAGGGATGTAGCTGGACAGAGAGCGAATCAGATGGCAGAACAGCAAGGCATATGTGCGTGGGTAGACAGGAAGTATCTCACTTTTGGAAGCTGCAGAGTTGGTGAGGTAAGGCTGGCTGGTGGCTTTCCCTATTTCCATGATCTCTCTAAGGCTTTCACCCCTATATTTGGCTCCATGTTTTTTTATTTAATAAGACCATTTAGAAATTCATCTACAACAGTTCTCTTCCAGGGACCCCTGTTTCCAGGAACAAGTCCTATAGCATACCATTTGCAAAGTCACCCCTCGGCATTTACAAAACAGTGTGCATTAGTTGCTTTCACCTTTCCAAAGCACCTGATGGAAACAAGGGAGGGAAGGCTCGTTTTGGAGCATGAGTTCAGAGGGCTTAGTCCATGGTTGCCTGGCCCCTGCAGTTGGATAGAGCATCATGGCAGTGGGAGCCTGGGACAGAGGAGGCTCTTCACTTCATGGTAGATATGAAGCAGAAAGAGAAGAGGGCTATCACCGTCAAAGGCACACACCCAGAGCCCCGCTTCCTCTCCCTCTGCCCCAGTTCCTGAACTCTCCACTACCTCCCAACAAGGGCATTCATGTGAAAATTTTCAGACGGATGTGGATGACTCCAGGGATCTCACTAGTTTTGAAAGTACAGAAAATGAACCAATTTATTCTCAAACCCATTAGCATTTTCCATTGAGCTGTTGCATGAATGAAGTGCATTCAAAACTGGACTTTAAAACTTCTCTGACAAATACACTGTGAACAAGAGCGTGGCTCAGATGCCAGCGTATGATCTAGATGTGACCGGTGCCCCGGGTCAGCTCTTCTTCTGTGGCTTCCAGATTATTGGACAGCCGATAAAAGAGCAAGCCAGTCAAGCAGGTGTGCCTGCGCAAGCTGGTAAAGAGAAAGGGCCCGTGTTGTTAAAATAGTTTATCCAGACACTATTTCACAATAGAAAATTGCCTGCTTTCCCACACTTCTTAGTCAAGCCTCCCTTCTATTTAATGTACAAAATAATAGTTCAGTTTTCTGGGGGCCTTGGGATTTCCCCTGCACAAAGAGTATGGGGTGCCTTTTCATATCTCCAGGCTGGGGAAACCCCACTCTAGGCAAAGGGCCAATTTCAGAGCCAACAGCTCATTAAGGAGATTAGAGTCTGAGGAACCACAAAGATAATGACCTGGAGGACACAAGGGAAGACAATACCACTGCTCTGACCAAGGGTACAGTGACCTCCCTGTCTTAGAAAGAGGAAGAAGGATACAGATGAGGTGGGATGCCAAGTGAGCACAGATGTTCATTCCCCCTGGTGGCAGTGTGTTTTATGGGCACGTCTTCCAGAGACAACAGGCCATTTTCATCTTAAGATCTTTATTAAGCATCTAAACAGATGCTTTATAAACTGTGAGATAAAAATCAATCTTGGGCCTGGAGAGATGGCTCAGTGGTTATAAGCACTGGCTGCTTTTCCAGAAGACCCAAGTTTCATCCCCAGCATCTACATGGTGGCTCACAACCACTGTAACTCCAGTTCCAGGGGATCCAGTGTCTTCTGTCTCCACGGGCACTTCATGCACATGGTGCACAGACAGACATTCAGGCAAAACATCCATACACACACACAAAAAAAAGAAAAAATTAAATATATCAATCTCAACACTGCCCAGTCACAATCTCTCTGATAAACATAGATGCAAAAATTTTCATTAAAATACTGGCAAGCCAAATTCTAGAACACATCAAAAAGATCATCCACCATGATCAAGTTGGCTTCATTGCAGAGATGGAGGGATGGTTTAGCATACACAAATCAATGAATGTAATCCTTCGCATAAAGGACTTAAGGGTAGAGGTCACAAGATCATCTCAGTAGATTAAAAAAAAAAGACTTTGACAAAATCAAATGTTTCTTTATAATAATACTTTCATCAAAGTGGCATGATACAAAATTAACCTGCAAAGACTGGTGGCCTTCTTATACACCAATAAAAACAGAAATGCAAAGAAACCATGGAAACAATCCCATCCACAATTTCTATGAAGAAACCAAGCCCCCAATTACAGCTAACCAAGAAAGTGAAAGACGTCAGTAAGGAAAACCCTAGAACACCGGAGAAAGGGATCTAAGAAGACACTAGAAGGAAAGACCTCCCACACTCATGAACTAGAGGAACTAATATTGTGAAAATAGCTACTACCAAAAGCAATCCACAGACTCAGTGACCCTGTCAAAATTCCAACGCCCTTCTTCACAGACATAGAAAAGTGTCTTCACGTTTATGTGCATGTACAAAAGACCGCCCCCCCTCCAAAGCAAAGCAAACGAGCAAGAAAGAATAATGCTCAAGTTAGCCCATACTTGATTTCAAGTTATACCACAGAGCTATAACAAAAGAATAGTGGATCTTCTCGGTCTTTCTCTTGCCTCATAAGGACCACGTGACTTCAGTCAGCCACCCCATAGCTCGTCAGTTTCCCCCTTTGGGACTAAGCAGATCACACACTTCTGCTCTCCTGACTCTGGCCACTCTACTGAGTTAACTTAGTTTGTGGAGGTCCTCCATCAAAACCACTGCTGGGTAAAAAACACAATTTGCTGTGTGTCAGGTGTGTTCCCATGTGTCGAGAATAACCTTCAGTGCAGCAGTATTAAGACATAGGACCATTAAGAGGGGATGAGCTCATGAGGCCATGGCCCTTACATGGATTAATGAGGGGTTGTTGAGGGAGTCCGCGATAAAAGGATGAGTGATCTCCCTCCCTCCCACCTGCTGCTCTTTTTCTCTGTTTTCCATACCACCTTTCATCTTGGGTCAGTGCAGCAATAGGAAGCCTGACAGAGTGCCAGCACTTTTATACCAGGTTTCTCAGCCTCCTGAACTGTGAGAAGTAAATTTCCCGGTCAGAGGCATCTTTTTATAACAATAGAAGGTAGACAAAGATGATACAATAATCCTCTGGATGGAGTCACTGAAGTTTGCACCCCCCCCAAAATGTAGGGGGACAGTGATATCATGATGCAGCTTGAGCATTTGGCCTCATTGATATGCTTACCATTCTGTCAGTGGCTTATATTGATGTGGTCACAGGACACTGCATCTGTGTATGCATGTACATGGATGTGTGTTCTTTATTGTGAGAGTGGTTAGATTCTAGGTCTATGTTTCAATTTTCCTGTTAGTAGTGCAGCAGATGGATTTGATAAGCAGACCCTTGCCACCTCCACCCCATCACCAATCATGTGTTTCAATGGTAGCCTGCAGCCTGCAGCAAGGAAGAGATCCACCCATTGCTTTAGTAGGGTCCATGTGTCCAGAGTCACGCTGTGTCCTCCTTGCTCTTTGTAGCACTTGATGTGTTTTCTCCCCTTGTCTGTAAGGGTCTTCACATCCTTTGAGAAATGCCTTGCTAGAATGAAAGTACACAGGTTTGGTTTTCCCCTGCGGTGATTTGCCATGCCTTTGAGGATCCTTGTGGCTCTATCTCAACCCAGCCTCCTCTTGGTGAGTATGGCTTCATTTAAGCCCTCTAAGAAACATCAGGATATAATGCAAACTACTATTTTTTTTTCCCACTGTGATCAGTTTCATGACTGTAGGCAAGGCAGTTCATTTCTTCAGATTACCCCTTGGAAAGAAAATCTGTTCAGTGATGGGCATTCTGTTATTTAGAGTCCTGTGCTTAACATTTTATTCTAGATGGTTCCTAGAAACAGCAAGAACACTGCTGTGCTTTGTGACTTTTTTGTGAAAAGAAAAATTTTAAAATGTGTGCCAGATGACATTTAAAAAAATATTTATTTACTTAGTGTACATTGGGGTTTTGCCTGCATCTATGTCTGTGTGAGGGTGTCAGATCCCCTGGAACTGGAGTTATAGATCATAATCCTAAGTTTTCTCAGGTCCTGCCCGCCCCTTGGCCTTGTGTTCCTCTGGTCTTGCCTGGCCCTGTGGTCCCTCAGCCACATATAAAATAATCATTCAGAGGCTTGATATTAATTTATCAACTGTATGGCCTATGGCAGACCTTTGCTAGCTAGCTCTTATAGTTTAACTCAACTCTTAACTGTAGCACAAATCTTAAAAGGTCTTGCTAGTAAAAACAAACCCAGGGCCAGCTATTGGGGTGAATGCTGGAAGATCAGAGAGACAGAACAAGCCACAGCTTCCTCACCTCACCAACTGATCTTGTTTCCTCAGACGGAAAGCCTCTGATTCCTAATCTAAATGGATCTCAGCTGAACTGTTGCTAACGTGTTAAAAAGCTAAAGTTCCTGGTCCTCATGCCTTATATTTCTGCTTCCTGCCATCCCTTCCTGGGATTAAAGGCATGTGTCACCATGCCTGGCTCTGTTTCCAGTGTGGCCTTGAAATCACAGAGATCTGGATGGATCTCTGCCTCCAGAAGGCTAGGATTAAAAGTGTGTGAGTGACACCATTTTCTGGTCTCCATGTCTATCTAGTGGCTGTTCTGTTCTCTGACCCAAGATAAGTTTATTAGGGTACACAATATATTGGGGGACACAATATCACCACACATAACTATTAATCTAAGTATCACCATATTTTCTATGGCTTTACCTGCATCCCATTACATGTTGTTCCTAGGATGGCAGTCTAGCATCTCCCTACTCTGCCTTTCCCTTCCGGTCTCTCTCCTTAGATTTCCTGCCTGCTCTAAGCTGCCTTGCCATAGACCAAAGCAGCTTATTTACTAACCAATGGGAACAACATATATATTCACAGCATACAGAAAGACATCCCCCAGCACGTCCCCTTTTGTATCTAATCAAAAAGGAAACTTTTAGCTTTAATATAGTAAAATTATATATAACAAACATTATCAAGCAAGAATTACAGTTATAATATCTAGTCTATTTGTATTTGGCAAAATTAAAGAAAATATTTTGTCATCCATCCTATATTTGTGAGTCTAAAATTTCATATCTAATTTATCTTTTATTATAACCAAGGAAAATTATAACTATTTAGTCTTCAACTACACCAAAGACCCTAAAAGGCTATGATATTACCTAAGGAAACAAGAAGAGCATTGTAAGCAACTTCCAAAAGTCTAGAATGACAAAGAGAGCTAGCTGGCTGGACAGTCACCCAAAATTCCTCTGTAACGTTGGTGCATCCATCTTCAGCCTACAGGCCTAGAGTTTTTCAGTCACTTCTCCCTGTGTCCTGTAGAATATCTGGTAGTCTCCTCTATGAAGCAGGAACCTGAAGGACCATCTTGCCTTGTCTTGGCAAAATTTAGTGGTCATTTTTCCATGGGTCCTGCATGCCCCGTCGATACAACATTTTGTCAAGCAGTCCAGGCAAGAACAGTTTCTTGCCCAAATGGCTAGCTTTTGCCATAAGGAAAGCAAACTCCATATGGAGTTTCTTTGATGTCCGCCATCTTCTTTGAAGTAAATCAGTGCTGCCAGGAGCAGACGTGTCTCATTGTCTAGAAAGTCTAAATTTTTAAAACATTTTAAATGCCATGTTCTATAGGTCTTTGAAGTGTTTGAAGATTACCTACCTAGTTGAAATATATCTGTGTATACCTAGAAAACTTAACTAACATGACTATAAGTTTGATTATCATAGATGACTAATTATTAATCTGTATTTCTTAATTATATATTACAATCTTAAATGAGCTATATAAACATAATACCTTAAACAAGAGTAGAAATATACATACAGTATAACAAAATTAACTTAAAATTTGTATCAATAAACTAAAATCCATAGCAATGTAAAACATTTTAAGCAAGTTGTTGCTCTTTAAAAGTAGATTCAATAATCTACCCTTTTATCCTATCATATTTCTACTATCCATTTTTCTTTTTTAGAAAGAGATTGCATCTATAATCAACCTCCTTTAAATAAAAATAAACATTTATAAACAATATTTTAGGAATTTGGGCATAGTTTCATCTACTATTTCCTGCTGATTGGGGGTGCTGGTAATCTTATGGGGATCCTGAGAAAATTAAGAATTATAGTTAAATCTTGGTTGTAGTAGTTTGTGAGGCTAGATTGTCTCAGCCAGTTGCTTTGAAGCTGATTTTGGATGTTGGTTCATCTGGGCCATGGTGTCATCAGAGACCTTTCAGGGGGTCTTGCCTGATCAAACCATATTAGCCTGGAAGCAATCCATAGGTTCTCATCTTCTGTGGAGACAAAAGCAGAGCCTCTTTTCCAAAGCAATATATCCTTAGACATAAATTTTGAAGTCAAGATACCTTTAATATATATACATATAGGTTTAACTCAACAGCCTTTACAATCAAATGTCTTTCCATAGTTAAAAAGCCCAAAGACAATATAATCCAGATTATAATCCAGATTCCCTGTGTGATTTCCATTTTTTTTTTTTGGTTTTTCGAGACAGGGTTTCTCTATGTAGCTTTGTGCCTTTCCTGGAACTCACTTGGTAGCCCAGGCTGGCCTCGAACTCACAGAGATCCGCCTGGCTCTGCCTCCCGAGTGCTGGGATTAAAGGCATGCGCCACCACTGCCCGGCTGATTTCCATTTTTTTACATGGCTTATTATATTACTTTTACTGTCTCTAAAGATTTTATTTTTTAAAACTATTTATTTCTTTCTATAACTGTCTATCCTCCTTTTCCTCTCTCTTCTAAGCCTATGTACATTTTTACACACAATGTCAACCATTTAGAGGTTTATCCTATCTGAATCTGTCTTTTGTGTATCTAATAATCCTTTTCTTATCATTGCAAACTGCAGCATGGCTAAGACTGAAGCAGCAGCCTTGGCTGCTGACTCTGCCCATTTCAGCTCCCCAACATGGTGGAGGTACCCAGGAAAGTCACACTTACTCCGTCAACTCTAGCGTTCATGCTGCCTTCAGGTAGCATGCAGCTGGCCCATAAATGCTTTTTGTCTGTATGAGTAAAAAGTTAAATCCTCCATGCTGTGTGCTGCACAGCTTGGAGATAACTCTGTGGCTATACTTCTATTCTATGCAGGAATCCACCATGCTGCACTCAAGCCTGAGTGCTGTGGCATCTCTGTACCACGCCCCCCCGCCCCCAGACATGGAGTGGGAAGCTGTTTTGGGCTCCACTTTAGAATCTCTTATTAAGTTCTCTCAGGTTTTAGGTGGGGACTCTTGCCCCGTGTTGGGCAGCCAAATGTAGCTGTAAGTTTCCTCGGATCTAGCCCAGCCCTGTGGTCCTTCAGCCACTTATAAAATAATCATTCAGAGGCTTAATATTAATTGTCTCAACCACTGATAAAATAATCATCCAGAGGCTTAATATCAATTGTCTAAGCCACTTATAATCATTCAGAGGCTTAATATCAATTGTCTCAGCTACTTATAAAATATCGTTCAGAGGCTTAATATTAATTATCAACTGTATGGCCTAGGCAGCCCTCTTGCTAGCTAGCTCTTACAGTTTAATTCAACCCATAACTGTTAATCTATGTATGGCCACGTGTTCTGTGGCTTTACATGTTCCTAGGATGGCAGTCTGGTGTCTCTCCACTCTGCCTTTACCTTCCCATCTCTCTTCTTGGATTTCCCGCCTGCCTTTCAGCTGCCTTGCCATAGGCCAAAGCAGCTTATTTATTAACCAATGGGAACAACATATATTCACAGCATACAGAAAGACATTCCCCAGCAACAGATGGTTGTTAACTGCCATGTGGGAATTGAATCCAAGTCTTTGAAAGAGCAGCCAGTGCCCTTAACCACCTCTCCAGCCCCATCTGATGGTATTTTAGACATTTAACCACATTTTAAGTCTTTTCTATGAAAAAATAATCTAGATAAATCACTTAATAGAACCAAATACTTCCTCCACAATTTTTAATATATGTACATCTGGTTATATTTTTGTATGTTTAAGCATTTTCTTCTACATAATTTTTGTGCAAGAGACATACATATACCTAGCCACGTAGAAGGATTAGAGCCCCAAATTATAGCATTTACAGAACAGATCCGCATCTTTATTCTGTCAATTTAGTTGTTTTCTTAGGCCCCGGTGTCTGAGTTTCTGGAAGGTCATATATCTCTTCCTGCAGCTCATCAGGTACATCAGGGCAGATAGGCTGTAGGTAGTTGAAGGGAAGTAGATAACCTTTCATGGAACACATGAGACCTCAGAGCCTGCTGTCACCATAGCCCATGATGAACCTCTTGACTCTGTGGACTTCAGATTTGGTCTTGCTGAGGCTACTTTGGCATTGTCGGATATGACACAACACCTTGAACACATCAAAGAACTGTCCTGGGTCCCACAGATAGAACCTCCACAAGAGAGCTTGCTTCTGCTGTTGGAGGTGAAGCAAATGTCTTAAGTGACACAGAGCGCCTGGGACTTTGGGGTCCCAGGAAACCAAGTCTAAATCCACAAATAAGAAGGCAGGGTTTTTTGTTTGTTTTGTTTTGTTTTTTTAATTTCACAAAATATAAAGCCCAGGAGTGAGCCATTTCAAGGTTGGTGACCTCAGTGATTCCACAGATAATAAAGCCCACTTTTAACGTTTTCAATTCAATTCCTTGATCTTTTCCTGGGTCATCCTCTCCTGGTTGCTGGTGTTCCAGACATCATCACATTCTCACCCATTTTCTTTGAGATGAAGAACAGTCGTTTCTTTTTTCTCTTCTTTTTTAATCAAGGAGAAAGCTCCCCCCCCCACACCCCAGAAAGTTATCAGATGACTCTCTAAAACATGGCTAGCCAGAATGATGGCAGAAACTATCCCTAAACCAGTGGCTGATTTGAGAAATAGAATTTCTGTGGTTGTATTACGTTAAGTCTTAACTCCTAGCGGTTTACTGGGGAATCTCACTGAACTGGTAAGACGGAATGTAAACAAGGTCAAAGTTCAGTGAAGCACCAATGGGAGTGAATGGTTGAGAAAGTATATCCAATACTGATAACCACTAATTGCTACAAGCATTTTCTGCTTGAGTTGTATATCCATGTTTATGCATGCTCATGTTCACGTGTGGAGGTCAGAGAACAACATTGTGTTATTGTTGTAATAACATGGTGTTATTACTAAGGCACTGTCCACCTTGTTTTTGAGACAAAGTCTCCCACTGACCCGAAACCTGCCATGCAGGATGGGTGGTTAGCCATTGAACTCCAATCTCTACCTTACTAGTTCGGGATTTCAAGCACACTCTACCAGTTTTGGCTGTTTTCCCATGGGCTCTGGTGGTTAAAGTCAGGTCTTCCAGCCCAGGTCCTCATGCCTGAGCCATCTAATTAGCTCACATCTTCTGAGACAGGCAGAAGAAAAGATACTTTGCTTAGCATTCTGCCTTCCGTGAAAAGAAGACAGACATATTCTGTACAAAAAGTAGAAGTTACAGATTCTTTGTAACACTGAAAAGAACATCTTCACCCCACCGCTCCTTTTGAGACAGTGTTTCTCTGTATAGCCCTGGCTCTCCTAGAACTTGCTCTATAGACTAGACTGGCCTGGAACTCAGAGATCTGCCTGCCTCTGCCTCCTGAGTGCTAGATTAAAGACATGCCTTTAATCATGCCTTGCTTGAAAATAAAACCTTTTTTTCCCCTTACATAACATATTCATTATTTGGGATTTTTTTTTTTACAACGCACCCAATCATACTCACTTCCCATTCCACCCAGGTTCACCCTCCCACCCTTGCGCCTTCCCCTCAGAAGAACAAAACAACCCCCCCCCCACTCACCAAGTCCCATTTGTGTTGCCCATATACTTACTGGAGCGTGGTCAAACTCCCAGTGGCCAGCCCCTTAAAGAAAACCGAGTTGCATCCCCCCCCACCCCACCCCCCACCCCCCGCTCCCAGAAGCCAACAGCTGTGAAGAGCTACACTTCAGCATCTGTATCACAGCTTTTAAGGACTCTCTTCAACAGCTTCCTGTCTGGACTGTTTCTCTTCTTGAACTGGCTTACTCCTGGGGCATTTTTTGGGGGGGGGGTGGGTGGGCAGGGGGTGGGGGGCAGTTGTCACAGAAGCCTTCAATGTCTCTCTTAGCTATGAGTCTGCAGTCATTGATACCACTGCCAAAGAAGCTTCCTTGACAACAGCAGTGCTGGCAGCATGGATCAACACGCCCTAAGCTTTCAATCAGCAGTGAAAATAGTCACCAGGGCAGGCCTGCCCACTGCCGCTGAGTTCACACCTCCACCCTCTGCTCGTCCTCCCCACCGACACACTTGATTTGGGGCAGCACAGTGCTGAGGTAATCGTTTTCTTATCTCAGCCTATCAGGCTCGCCTCCTTCCCAGCCTCCTTGCAATGTTCCTTGTTGATAGCGGTGGCCACATGACATTCTGGCCAATAAGTAGAAGTCCTCTGAATGTGGGGTTTCTGGGAACTCTCATTTTCATGACAACGGGATGTATTAGAAGACAGAAGGCTCGCAGGGACCTCCCCCTTCTTACTGTGAGATAATATCAGGTGCTCTAGTAACTCTCTTGACAGCATGAGGTAATGGGCATGCGGCAAATATTCATACCAGAGACCCTGAGAACAAAAGCTTCTGAGTCATGAGACCAAGCCTAGAACTACCTACGTTCGGATTTCTGCCTGTGTGAGATCACTGAATGGCCTCCTTGTTTCAGTGACTGAGGCTGCCTCTCCCAGGGCTTGCATCTCAATGTGCTGATGGTGGAGAGGCACTGAGCGCTGACCCATGTCTGCAGCTCCCCTTCATCCCCCCTCCCCAGCAATGTGTTAGCTATGGCTTGAGGGAGACTAAGTAGCTGGACCACATCTTCCCAGCCCTCTTTTAGCCCTTACCCACTTTTAGCCCTTTAGCATCTGCTTGATCGTCTTTACTTTTTATCGAGTTCTTTGTTACTATCACTACTACTATTATTATGTGTGTATGTTTATATATGCACAAGTGTGTGTCATGCCATATCTGTGGAGATCAGGTGACGGTGGGAGTCAATTCTCTTCTTCTGTCATTCGGGTCCCGAGGCTTGAACTCAGGTCATCAGGCTTGGCGGCAAGCACCTTTTCCTGCTGAGCCGGCTCATCAGGGGATCTTCCGCTTGATTTTTCTATATTGTTATGTTTTCTATCCTAGTTCGATGTGAAAGCTTCAGGTCCGAGGCTGGGCCCTTTCCCCTTCTGGCATCTACTCTTACACTGTGTAGAAAGGAGCTTCTCGTCTCTCTCTCTCTCTCTTTTTTTTTTCTTTTTCTTTTTTCCCCGGAGCTGAGGACCAAACCCAGGGCCTTGTGCTTGCTAGGCAAGCACTCTACCACTGAGCTAAATCCCCAACCCAGAAAGGAGCTTCTCAACGGCTGGGGTGGAACGAGTTCCAAGGCATCTTTCCTTTCTCCACAGCAGCACAGAGGGAGGTAGGCATATGGGGTTTATCTCCTGAAGATACACATTCGCTGCCTTCTTGGTTCTTAATTGGAGAACAGAAGGCCTATGGGTCCTACAGAGAGTTCTCCACGCCAATCCCTAACACTGGGATGGGTCGTCCTTTGGATTTTGGTTGCATACTGGTATTTTCACTTCTGTACCGCTTAGACACATAGTTCTGTGGGTGTCTGTGATGGTTGGCTTGGAACCCCCCTCCCACAGGTGTCGGTGTTAGGTTATTCTGTCGTGATTCAGTGAAGTGGAGCCTTTGCTGCATCTGTGTGTGTGTGTGTGTGTGTGTGTGTGTGTGTGTGTGTGTGTGTGTGTGTGTTAGGGAAAGGGTACTGGGGTAGAGTGCAGGGCACTGCCCAGGCTGGCAAGCCCTCCCACCCTGTGCCCCTCCTGTGTGCATCCTCATCACCAGCGTGGCATCTTCCTGGACTAATGTCACGATGGGCTTTGCCCTCAACTCTCCTGTGATGGACTCCTCCCTCCCCAAACCCTGCACCGCTCGCTCATTCTTTCCCTGCAAGCACAAGAGCCTTTTGTGGGGCCCAAGATGTCATTCCAACACAGAGCTTTGTACCAGCAACTGTGGGTTCTCCTTAAGGTAACTGTGGGTGGCCCTCCATTTATTTTCATGCTTCCTTTTTGTTTCTGCGGATTCTGCCCTCCATCCCTCCCTCCCAGCACATGCCGTCCATGTCATCTGAATGGCCACTTAGAGAAGGATCAGAAGTTTGTTGTTTCATTTCCAGCATAAATCAAAACTTTGTGTTCGTGCTGTGATGCGGAGTGAGTCCAGGAATAGCTTTGGGATTGCTAAGTGTCTGGAGAGCACCGACTACAGACATGTTTTGAAGCCGGTCATAATAGTTGCTACAGCTGTTAACAGTTCCTGAAAGAATGGCAGCATTATCCACCAGGCCTTAAAATGTGCCGGACTTGCATTGCACAGAAGTCACCCTGGGAGAGATGGGGATTTTTTTTTCTCCTTTCTGAAACCCAGCCATAAAAAGTCTTCAATAACTAGAGAAATTCCTTTCACTGCTGAATCCAACATGAAGGACATTGTGTTGTGACAATTCCGCATCACAGCCCATGAACGTTGTCTTTGTGTGAGTGGATGTACGGGCTGTACTGTTTTGTTTTTATTTATTCTGCATTCTTTATTCTAATGTCCTTTCCTTTTTCCTGACCAGAAAGATTGTTATTGAGCCCTTCACAAAGCTCAAATCCTGCAGTGTGTTAAAAAATGTTAACAATTCAAAGAAGTTATAAAAATTTATAAGTTGGCTGGATGCTTGGGAAATATCTGCATATTTTAATATAAATAGATAATGCAAATATTTGTTCACTGCATTGAGAGATGAGCCTCTGTTTTCCAAAAGGCCCTGCTATTTAAATTTGATTTATTTGATTACATTGAAGTAAAGGGTGCCCGTAGTGAATGAGGCCAAAGATGAAATGCCACCGTTGTGGGCAAATGAGAGAAAATAAGTTAGCCATGCTGTTGCATTGTGGGGGCTAAACAATCCCTTCCCAGCAGTCGGGTTGCTTTGTGATTAGAATTCTCATGAAGGTGACTTGCTCTTACTCATTTTTTTTTTTTTTTGAGTCTTCCAATTTAAGGTTTGGGGTTTAGATTAGCTCTCTCCCTCCCTCCGTCCCTCCGTCCTTCCCTCCCTCCTTCTTTCCTTCCCGTTCTCTCGACAGTTTTACTGTCTCTTTAGAAGATGAACTGGCAGGACTGGGGAGATGAGATGGCTCAGCAGGTGAGGGTACTTGCCGCCAAATCTGATGACCTGAGTTCGATCCCCAGGACCCACATGATAGAAGGGGAGAGCTGACTCCTGAAAGTTGTCTTCCAACTTCCACACGTACTTAGTGGCGTGCACAATCGCATGCACCTGCGCACACACATAAATGTAATGAAAAGTTTTTAAGTGTATTGACAGACGTAAGCATGGGCTGGGTGTTTTGAGGGGCTAACCATACAAAGAAAAGTAGGTTGAGTAAAAATAATGATCAGGTAAGTTTGAGGGGGCTGCCCTGCTTGGTTTCCATATCAAGATACACATTTAGAGTGAGCCTGGGCCAGAGGTCTGTGGAGAAGGATTAGGATTCAGGGTTCTAGGTCTTTCTGAAGTTCAAGTCAAGGTTGTTAGTAGAGACCTAGAGGATGGGTGGAGCTCCACAGGACAACCTACCAGGTAGGGTCTCCCCATCTGAGGGGAGACCCAGAATGCTCTAGGGATCAGACTGTGGCCGGGATAGCTGGCATTGCAGAGGCATCTCTAGGAAGCAGCTTTTTCCACAGAGTGAGTGACAAGTCAAGAGGGTGCCCTCAGGGGATGAGTCCAGACAGTGGCTGAAGGGCAGCTCTGGAGTTAAGACACAGGAGTTACAGGGCTCAGCTTTGATGTTCGCAAATGCAAAAGCAAGAAGGTATGAATGTGTGCCTTCAGAAGAAAACTCTGCAAAGTGCTACCGAGTGGTCACACCTCACATTCCCCAGCACCAGCTTTACCCGCCAAGGTTCTGGGGATAGGAGAGACCAAGGGGGAGAAGAGGACAGGACAAAGCCTACACCCAGGACTGAGCAAGTCTACCCATACAAACATACAAACTGTCTCACAGTGTCCTCCGGACAGCCATTGGCTGCCATCCCACACTGTGGCAAACTCACTCTCCTGCTATCCAGGGTCCAGGTTACATGCTCCTCATGCCCCACAGCTCTCTGAGGCTTGTGGGAACCCAGGACACCTGAGGAGTCTGGACTTCCTGGGGAAAGAGGCTTGGGGAGGAATCCATTGATAATGTCTCGGGGGAGAACTCAAAACAGAGACTTTTGCTGTCCTGAACCAAGAGGCCCCATTTGACTGAGAAATAGTATCAGCATCTGATATTGCGGAAGGCTGACAGTGTGCCGATCGTTTGAGAGCTTACTTAAAAGGAAATGGCAGAACTGAGCCCGTGGTACACGTCTGTCATGGGAGGCTGAAGCAGGAGCATTGAGTACTAATGGTTAACCTAAATGACACAGAGAGCCTGTCTCAAGAAAAACAGCATGGCCCTGGAGAGATGGCTCTGGGGTTGAGAGTATTTATTGCTCTTGCAGAGGACCCAGGTTTGGTTTTTAACACCCACCTGGTGGCTCACAACCATCTGTAACTCCAGACCTCCTTTTTACAGCTTGTGAGAGAACCAGGAATGCATGTAGGGCAGGCAAAACATTCACACATATAAAGTAAATAAATTTTTTTAAAAGGTGAAATAAAATCAGCTGTAGCATAAACAACAGAGAGAAATTGTCAAAATAGCCCAGGAAACACACGGGGAAACTATTTTAATCCTGTTGTTTTCAGACACTAGTACCCTGGGTGCTGGTGACATCTTCCTCTGGCCTCTCCTTGTCTCCATAGTCTTTGTGGTCTCCAATGAAAGAATTCCAAAGAGACATACTGAGTAAGGTATAGAACATGATCTTGGAGAAGGAGGCAGATTGAAAGATTTTCCTTGTGAAAGGGTATATCTATGCAAATATAAACAATTACATAAGAATATTTAAGAGTATTTAAGAGTATCTGAAATCATGCATCCATTATGGAGTCTCATGATGCTATCAAGTGGCTGTGTATGTTTGTGTTTATGTATATGTGTGTATCGGGGTGTGTGTGTATGTGTGTGTGTGTGTGTGTGTGTGTGTGTGTGTGTGTGTGTGTACAATCATATTGTAAAATATAGGAAAGGAAGTATTGAGGGGCAGATGAGGGAGACCAATTGGCTAGTGGCAACTATACCTGACTCATCTCCACTTCCCATCAGGACTTGGTTTCTTTACCACCTCTCAACACTCACACTCTCTGCTTGGGCAAGAATCCAGGTACTTCCAGGACTGGGGAAATCCTTTCATCGTGTTTTTTTCTTAGGCAGACTTCAGGGTGGGGCTTGGGAGAGAGGAAGGAATGAGGCGGAGGAGTGAGGGGGTTCTCCGAATGCGGCAGCATTTGGCAGGGGCGGAGAGTGGTTTGTGTCAAAGAGGGGTACAGATAAAATTCTGGGGATTCTGAAGGAAAGGCGACCGTAAGGACCACCAGGAAAGATGTTCCAGAGAAGGTGACCTAGAAACTGGGCCTGAAAGAGTATGTAGGATTTCTTTATTTTTACTTTTTGGTAGGCGTGGGTGGAAGAACTTTCCTTCGGAAAAACAAACAAACAAACAAGCAAACACCCTGTTCAAACAGGCACTGCACCACAAAATGTGTGTCTGAAGACAGGAGCATGCTTTCTCTCATCCACCGCTCTTTAGATCCAGAGGTTAACAGCACCATGAACTCTTGCTATGTTCTGGCTGGTGGCCTGCCCACTGGCCACCCACCCTCCCTCCCTCTCCTTTCTGCCTCCTTTCATTTCCATCATCTCTATGGTTACTTTACTCCCCCACTTTCATTATACTGTGTCCTTGATCTTGTTTTATTAAGTGCTGAGAGCGACATTCTCCTCCTCAGGCTGGCTGCCTTGTGACCAGGATGGACGTTGTGTTGGTGACTTCAAAAGCTAGGTCATGAAATGTCAAGAAGCCTCCTTCCAGAACCATCGGGACCCTCACCTTTGGAGGCTCAGCCACCATGTGGGGATATTGGGATCCAGGCTGGGGTGAAGGCCAGCAATACCACCCGGAAATGTGAATGAAAGATGCTCCTGAACTGAGTCTCCCTAGGTTGTCAATCCTTTCTACAGCCACCTTAGGTGTCACTGAGCAGAGCAGGTCAACACCACTGCATCCTTTTCAAAATCTTGGCACAAAGCAGTCGAGCATAATGAATTGGTTTATCAAGCTAAACCCAGACAATTGGTGCATACATCTGCGGCAACCATCACAGCCAGCGGTGAGGCTCTCTTCTGGTTCACGGCTTTCTGTTCGGTAGAGAAGGGAGGGTGGGGATTATCGACTCTTGACAAGTCCTGGTTGGCTGATTTACACCTGCTGTCTCATTCCATTTTTCCTAGCACCGCGAGATAAATAAATATCATTGGCCTAATTGTACAGGGGGCAAGACTCCGAGAGGTTGAGTGGCTTCCTCGGGGCCACAGACTTAGTACATAAACCCAGTTTCTGCAGGGTTCTCACACCTCTCTACCATCCAGTAGAGCCCTCAGTGTGAATCCCAGAAGGACTGTAAGTAGTCCACTCTGACTACCACCCAGACCAAGATCTGGGGAGGCAGATGGAGGGAGGGGTACGCTTCCTGCCTCCCAGATACTTTAGTCTAATCGGTTTATTCTTTGTATCAGTAAAATCATTAATATCTGCTACTGGTAATGTCACAAGTGCCCCAATTGGGGACTATAAGGACTATGAACCCACCCCCCCCAAGGTGTATTTAAAACAGAACTTTTTGAGTAGAACAGAATGAGGTGCTATTGAGTGACTGAATCATCATGAAGGTCACAGCCATTATGTCTGAATTAACAACCCCAATCATACCTCTACCCAAATAAACAGGCCTCAAATGACCGTGCCTGGACAAAAGAGCAGTGGCCACAGTCCATATCTCTCTTCAGGAAAATGTGAGTGATGGGCCTAGTACACGGGCCAGGCTTCGTTTCTCAAAAGTATGGTCCACCAACTATGAATGGCTGATTGGTGGGGAGACAGGCTAAGATGATCACACTTCATCATGACCATTTTTATAGGTAGGCCCAGGACTCAACATTTTTAGCAAGCTCCTATCAAATTCTGTTACATCCTGAAGATGGGGGGTTTTGAGATTATAGACCTAGGACCTGAGAACCCTGAGCTACTAGAGAAAGCTAACTGATTTGAGAGTGTTGTTCAGTTAGCCTGTTTCATTTAAAATTGTGAATGCATGCCGGGCGGTGGTGGCGGTGCACACCTTTAATCCCAGCACTCGGGAGGCAGAGGCAGGTGGATCTCTGTGAGTTCGAGGCCAGCCTGGACTACCAAGTGAGTTCCAGGAAAAGGCGCAAAGCTACACAGAGAAACCCTGTCTCGAAAAAACAAAAACAAAAAACAAAAAACAAACAAATAAACAAAATTGTGAATGCATTGAGACTTTGGACCAGGGGAGGGGTTTGCCCCCCCCCCAAGGCCGTGGTCACCTCATTTAGTGCTGTGGAGAGGTGACAGAGATGACATTGATCTTAATCCCATACTGCCTATGCATGAGTCTTAAACCCACCTACCAGGATGAGGAGAGTTGCTTTATTTTATTACGGAAAGGATGGTGGGGTGTGATTGGACATCAGTATTTTTCTCATTATTGTCTCTGCCATTTAGGTTAATCTCATAGAAGAGTTGCCACACACTCTCTAATAAGGAGCTACAGAAACAGAGTGGCTGTGTGGACCAGAGTCTGTTCCATTCTTGCCAGCTGGAGCAGCACTGGACAAATGGGAGCGTGAGGCCGGAACCCCACAGACTGAAGTGAGTGAAGGCTGGAGACCTCACTTTGCCTCCGAATTTGCTAATGTGCAAACAGGACATGGCAACAGGCTGAGGAAGCCCGAGAGGAAATCTGGAGTTGAGTTTTGGGATCATCAGGGCCAACTTTCTTATTTGTATAGAGGAGTAAACTGAGGCACAAGGAAAGGGAATTGCAGTGCTAAATCCTGGCTCTTACACTTTCAGGCTGTGTCATCTAGGAAAACTCACTTGTTTGCTCTGAAATGTAGGATGTCAGCAGGGCTAACTGTCTGTGGGCTGAGTGAGGGAGACACAGGGACATGGAGAATGGAGCCTGGCTTGGGGACAGAGTTACTGTTTGCTGCCCAGGTTCTGCTTAGCAGCCTTCACAGAGCTAGCAGCTGACGGAGTCAGGCCCAGACAGACCTGGCTGCATTTTCCAAAGCTTGAGCTGCTGTGGTATCCAGAATCTCAGCATGCAGGCTCACTGGATACCTGCATTTCCCAGTGTGGTCAAGTGCTATTTTAGGAACTTTCTCTACAGAAAGTGCCCGGGGACAATGGGCTCTGGCTGGCCGCCTCCAGCCTCACAGTCTGTTCTCAGGGGTGGGTGGCCTCTATGTCCTGTCTGTCTGTCTGTGTCCCCAGGTGCCCTGTACAGCCACCCTCTTCCTGCTTGTCTGCTACACGGGACACAAATGTGGGACTGAGGCCTCAGAGGCTAAGCCACTTAGTAGGGATCTGTTCCTCAGCAGCAAGCTCTCCCTGAGGTTTGGGGTGTGGGACAAGAGGCTTCTGGCTGTGAGGTTTGAGAGAGTGTCTAATCCCTAATCTCTGCCTCTCTTTGCTCCTCTGTCAGAGCTTGAGCAGGAATGCTAGCCTCACGTGATGGTCCTGAGACTCTGAGAGGACTGGGCAAAGCCACCACCGCCCGGCATGCATTCACAATTTTAAATGAAACAGGCTAACTGAACAACACTCTCAAATCAGTTAGCTTTCTCTAGTAGCTGCCCATACCCTGTACACAGTAGTGTGTCTGTGTCAGTAACTTTTAACCCAGCTTTGTGAATTCAGGAGACTAGGGTATAGCGAGCAAAGAACTGCAATGGTATTTTAAATAATCACAAAGAGAAAAGGTCAAAATTGAGAGCTGATTGAAAATATAGTATGGTCTTAGAAAGTCAAAGAAATTGACCATGATTCTAAGAGAGAGACAGAGACAGAGAGAGACAGAGGAAGCAACTTTAAACCTGTTTTTTCTAGCTCTGTGAATTCCTCCTGTCTTTCCACTTCTGCCTGGGTTTGTCATCGTTGTTTAAGACATTGTCCTAAAAATAAACATGCCAGGAGGGTCTATAAGGCTGATAATCTTATATTGCATGACTTCAAGGGGAGTTTTGATTAACAATAAATCCTATCAATGGAGTTCATTTGCATTTATACTCATAAATCAGATAATGGAAGCCTGCTGGTCACAGTATAGTAGACAAGCAAAACGCATTTTACTGGGTTTCAAAGTGGAAGTAAAAAAAAAAACTCTCTTTAGAAGAGTTGCTGAATCAATGTGGATGATGACTGACCCAAGACTGGCTTCTTAATCCTCCTCCTTTTGTGCATGGTCACTACATTATTCAGGATGAGTCACGTGATGCTGAGGTAACAAACACCCCCAAGGCTCCCAGAGACAGAAACAAAATCATTTCTTCTGTAAGTGACATATCTCTTATCAGTTTGTCTGGGCCCCAGGAGGCCAGGCTGAAGCAACTTCTGTGGACCACACTGCCAGTTGTCATGGTCTAGGGACACAGTGGTAGACCCTCTGGTAAATCAACAGCTTCCACCTGGAAGTAGCGCACATTGCTTCAGATCGGAGGTCAGGGCCAAAGCAAGGACATATCTAGCTGTTACAAAGTGGAGAAGCGTTCCTACTTTGGGTCTGGGTGAACAGCTACATCTACACACACGCTTTTGTGGCCACCAACTCCTGGTAGGTTATTGACCTGCTCTTTGCTGTCTTCACAGCGCCAGGCTGCTGTAGAAATGGACCAGTGTTGGGTGCCTGCCTGACCGTGGTGCTGAACATGTGACTGGAACAAAATGGGAAATGGCGTCAGAAAATTTGATCTTCTGTTTCATTTCCTCCTTTGGCACCCCTCCTTCCTTGACGCTGGGCTCCATGACTGGCATGATCCTGGGTCGCCATCCAGCCTCTCCAAGCATCTGTCTTGCAGATGGCAGATGGGGACATTCTTAGTCCTCTATGGATCATGATGGACATGCCAAGGATGGTCAATAAGGACCTCCAGTGCCCTTGCCTGGGGTTCTTGAGTGCCCATCAAGGCTGAGTTTTCCATCCATCCTGCCATTCAAACTCCTCCTGGGCACACAGTCTACTCTGATCTCTCCACTGCTACTCCCCTCCTGTTTCCATGGTAAGATTTCCTGTTTGTGTCTGGCTTTGTCCCAATGTTCTTGTCTATGAACTAGGGTAACATAATCCCTATTAACTCGTGGATTGCTGTAGGTTAGGAAAGATCCCTTCATATCCCTAGTGACTGGCCAGCCTGAAAGAAACTCGCCAAAGCAGGCTAATGGCAGCTATAGATATATAACATGCTCAGATGAATATTATTTTGAGAAACCATCTCACATGATGGCCTTTCCCCCAACTTTGAAAGACCATCAAGACTGTTGCTTCTGAATGGCTGAGGGGTCTGCTCTGCTTGAGGGTGGATGGGTATGCCTCCCTTTTTGGCTCCTCAAGAGGCCCTAGAACACATGTATAGATTTCAGGCTATCTCTGTTGACTTGAGTCTAAGCCACTGGCCTTACTGAAGAGAGGCTGAGGCCAGAGAGAAGAAGGGATGAAGGATTCCAGACAGATTGGTTGAGGTCAGGCGTAGGAGACCAGGTTACCATCATGTTTCTTGACATACCTGCCTCGAAGAAGACGCCAGCAAAGAAAGGGGTCATTTCTGATGATTCACAGATCTTTTCATAAGCAGATTTATTTTTCCTTGTAAGGCTCTGGGTGACTAGACAGAGATAATAAGATTAAAAAAAAAAACAACTTTTTTCCTCTAAGCGACTGGTTAAAATGTGGTACAGGCTGTGAGTTACTCAAGGTCATTATTGTGTGATGGGTTATCAAAGGCCTATGCGAAATGTGTGGGACTTTTATGAGCTTGTTTTTATTATAGTAGACTGTCTGAGGGCCCCTTTTGTACAAAGTGCTTTGAAAGTTCTAATGGGACCCCATAATCATCTGTGTGATTATGAAGGTCAAATTGTGCCGAACAAACCCCAGAGCTATTTTTGACCAAATTAATGGATGAACAGAACAGAATATTAAAAAAAATATATAATTTTGTTGTTGTTGCCCTTTGAGCCTTGTGGGCACAATGAAATCTCTCTTGCAGCCGAGAAAGTGGCTGCTGTCACACATTTTCCCACTTCTCTTGTTTTCTGGTATCACGGCCACCATATCTACCCTGGACAGCAGGGCAGTACCTACCTGGCACAAAACATTTAGGGTCCCCATGAAAAGGATTCAATTTTTTTGCAATCGAAAAGAAAAAGACATGAACTTTCAGGTGGAAGAACATGTGGTCGATAATAGGACAGTTGTCTGTATCCCAGCATAGCCACGAATAGATTATTCATAGAATATTGTGAAGGACGGGGCCATGCAAACAACACCACTCAGTGCCCCTGAAGGTCTAATGTGTGCCCCTCACTCCCGTTGGCAGCATGGGGTCTGGCTGAGAAGATTTACTTTCACTGGGTTCAAGGTGAGGGACAGGGCTACACTAGGTTTGGGACGAGAACTGGCTGAGTAGCCACCTCTGTTTGCCGAAGTGTGTCTGCGCCTGTCCCTGTAGCCCGAGTCCCGGGATGCTCTTCCACCGCGAGGCCTGTGCTTCCAGCCTCCGTTTTCAATGTTCGATCTTACACTAGGAAACTGAGGTTGGAAAAGCAGTGGACTGTTTCCTTTCTCCTGTGAACCAAGAGGCGGAAAGGACTTTTGTTTTGTTTTGGTTTTTTGGTTTTTTGAGAAAAGGTTTCTCTGTGTAGCTTTGCACCTTTTCTGGAACTCACTCTGTAGCCCAGGCTGGCCTGGAACTCACAGAGATCCGCCTGCCTCTGCCTCCCGAGTGATGGGATTAAAGGCATGCGCCACCACCGCCCGGCTTGAAAGGATTTTGTATTCATTACCCACAGGATGGACTTGGGAGACAAAGGTTATTCAAGTTCAAACAGATCAAAAGCTCAAGTCCCCACTGAGGACGCTGGGGTCAAAGGGCACCTGCCCTCTGCCCCCAGCTCTCTAGCATTTCATATTGACATTGCGGTTCTGAACTTGCTGAAAAGAGCCAGATCGTGGACTTGGGGAAGGGAATGGACACAAATGAGGCTCATTTTAGGGGGATTCTTCGCCTGTAGCTTGTCTCCAGGCTACCTAGAGCTGACCTAGAGCTGTCATTGCCCCGTGGGACAGTTATGTTTCCTAGAAACTCAGATTTCAGGTCACTCGCTGCTCTGAGGCTAAGACGCAGCTTCTTGCCACTTGAAATCTCTTCTCGGTAATATCCTTTTGCTGAGGGCCGTGTTCTCAAGGCTAGATAGTTTGTAGCTAGAAAGCCTTCATCTGATGAGTGATAGAGATGTCGCAGGATGCCCATCTTGCCTCATCACACTAAGACTGAGGAGGAAATGACCTCTCTCACACCGGGGTCTTGTCTGTCTGTCTGTCTGCATTATCTACATGATAAAGCTGTAGTGACCTTCTAGCCAGACCTCCTTGGTACACTTGAAACTCACAGGATGCAGCCCTAGGTTGCAAAGCTGAAGCAGTGTGATAGTGGAGACATCACCTGAACACAGAGAGGGCCTATGTGCCATGCATTGCCAACAGGTGGGACAGACACACTAGGACTTTTAGGGGCCCTGGATGGGTTTGCCATGATGGCCCTGTTCCCCATGAAAGTAAATATATTAATATCTGCACCTTTGGGTTATTTAACAAGCAAATGGCACCATTATCTATCACAATATTTCCTTTCTCATGAAAATTCACTGCTTCTTATTTGAAAACATTTTATGTGTACTCTGAAAGTTTTGTGGGATGTTGACCACCTGTTGTACCAGACGGTTAAGCTGTCCATGCTAACAGCAAGCAAATGTCTGTATCCTCGGGATGACCTTGGGAGGCTGCATATTTATGAATACGAGTTATTTTATTACTCTAAGTGGTAATAATACATGTTACAAATGGGTGTGGTTCATAAAGTGGGAGAGTTTAATTATATAGACAACCTACATGTCAGTGTCTCAGGATTGGCAACAGACTCGTCTATGAAGGCATTGACATTCCAAAGTCAAACTCAAGACATTGGTTTTAGGGTCAAAGACCAGAGGTTTTTATAAATATTGAGGAGTTGTGGCCTTTGGTCAGGATCCTGCTTCAAGTAACCACAAACTTGGGCAAAAGTCTTCCTAGGCAAGCTGTTTCATTCTGTGCGGTGACTCCCTTGTCTCTAGATGAAAGCGATTGACCGAAGCCCCATTGAGAGGATGAAACGAAGTGTTTGCAAAGTTCTTCATACAGTGCCTGGGATACTGTATGTTTTCGGTGTTAGTTACTGTAATTGCCATTATAATTGCCATAATTACCATTATGAAGTTATCTTATTCGACAGACAGAGAAACTTAGGATTCTCCATCATTTTGCGAGGCAATCATTTTGCTAAGTTCAGACAGGTAGTTAAGAAAAAAGATGTCAGAGGTTAGAATTAAGCAATAATTTGTGAAGAGAAGGAGTGGGAGGTAATATAGAAGTTTCAAAGGTAGTTCAACTATAGTCGTCCTTTTTATCCTACTCTATCCAGCACTGGATATGAACTATGCCCTTTCCAGCATGTCAAACTCTACATGCTCCCTTCCTGTAGTGACTTGGCTATCACATCAACTGTCTTGTGTTGCTTGGTTTGAGTTCCAAGAACCCTTTCGTAGTAGCCGAACGTGTGGTCACAGTACCTGCTTTATCCTCACATCACCTCATTATGTAAGCGTTGTATCATCTCAGATCACCACAAGAAGGGTGACTACAGTACAGTACTGAGATAGAGAGAGGACGTTCACATAATCTTTGTCATAGTACATGTAGCAATTACTCCATTTTACTATCACTGCTGACGTCTTACTGTGCTAATCTATACATTCAGCTTCATCATAGGTACACATACATAAGAACCGTAGTCTATAACGGGTCTGGTACCGGCTGCAGCTTCAGGTACCTGCTGGAGTCAGGGAACATGTGTCACGGCTAGGATGGCTTATTGTACCGATCCTTACCAAACAAAGACTGCTGGAGACAAGGTACGTGGAGAAAAGGCCAGAGATAGTAACAAGGGCAGCAGGCAACTGAAGGGTGGCACTTAGCTGCTCAGCAGTGGACTTTCTCTTCTGATGTTTAGAGGAGGGGAAATCGTTCAGTCACACAGCAGCACTGGCCAGACCGTATCTAGAATGGCTAACATCTTAGTCTGGAGACGACCATAGGAACAGCATAGTTTGATCTTATCATCCTGCCCCAGCTCCCCAACACAAGCAGATTACAGCTGGATGCATCGGACCAGAAAAATGTAGAGAGGAAAACATCACCCAGAATATAAAGGTAATGTGGCCATTTTAATGGCACCAGCAATAATAATGGTGTTAATATTACCATATTTGGTGCTTTTAAATAGAAAAAAAAAGTCCCTTTTTTGTGGTTTATATTATACCACAGTGCAGCTACTGTCTTAATCAATGGCTGAAGAAACTGAGTCTGGTTGCTTTGCCTAAATCACACAACTAAGTTTTGGGCGTTCAGTAATAGATCTTAGATCTGTGCTATCGGTTAAACTCTTAGAAAATTGACCATAAAAAGTAGTAAGTGTGGGCCAGAGAGATGGTTCAGCAGGTTGGGGGGGGGCAGTTCAATAACTGGGACCCATGTGGTAGAGAGAGAAAGTAGACTTAGTAAGTTGTCCTCTGACCTCCATACACTCTCCATGGCACACACATGGTCCCCCCAACAACAAAACGTAATTAAAACAACAATAATTGTATTTGTTGAGCTACTACTGTTTCTTTGGTCCTGAGGCAATGACTGGTCTCACAGTTTCCCATGTCTCTGTCACAAGGTGTAGATTCTCAGCCCTTGGTAGTTGAAGAAACTCAGACTCACTTAGGGCATATGACTTACTCCTGATTTTAATTTTTGTAAGCCCAGTTCTTACTTAAGGTTTGTTTCAGTTCATGGGACAAGATCTTCGTGCTTGGTACTTGATGATTGGCATTTGAGTGGATATAATTTTAATCTTTAGTCACTATTAGCCTGTGTGGTAAGTAAGTACAGACTGCTGTAAAACAGGACCCAGTCAGACTAGAAAGACAGCATCATTTATACAAATGAGCTGAAACGTAGAATTTTCAGCAATGAGCCTGAGACGTGAGGAGAAACAATGGTTGCCCTTCCTTATTGATCACTGTAAGATCTCAGGTGTGGGGCAGTGAGGCCTTGAAGGTCTAGGCTAGACAGCGTCAATCTTTGCTTTCATCTGAAGATCAGAGGAGCTTGCTGGCTGAGCCCAAGTAAGAATGCCATTATCGCTCTGTCTCAGTGGCTTTAGGGGTCTCCACACTGCTCTCTGTTGTCTGTCCTTTTGGGGGTTTCAATGTACACAGGGTTGGATGTAACACGCTCTGCTTCTCAGAGAAAGATCAGATTGTCAAGACTTAGAGACAAGCTGTGAATTGGTCTTTCATGCAGAGCATGGTTCACAAGGCCAGACCTCAGCCTTACCCCGTTCCCAAGGACTCATTCATCACAAGGACTTGCTGAGATGTGAAAAACAGCCCTCAGTTCTTTCCCCAGCCATTTTCCACACTGCCTTTTGTGAGCCCGAATATCTTGGAAGATTGTGGGCTTGATAAATAAACAATAAACAGTATTTTTTTGAGAAGGGAAGGTTTCTATGAACCTCCCAAGTCAAGTTCAAAGTTTTAAAGGCCCCTGCACTGACTGATTGCAAGCATCTGGGGGTGCTCTGTTCAGAGGGCAGCTGTCCATTCACTACTGTTTTGTGGCAGTTAGCTGGAAAAGACCTACAATCATCCCTGCAGGGTAGAGTTGATTAAACAACCCATGACACTTGTTTCCCTTATAGACTACCGTAAAAGTACTTATGAGGCCTTGCCCTGCCCTCTGAATTAATCACGTCCATTTTCTGTAGGGTTCCTCTCTGCCACAGTCCTAAAAAATATCCTGGCGTCTTGCACCATTCTCCCCTAGTTTCACAATGGACAGACATAACCAGGGAAGTATAAGCGATTATTTTTTGGTCTGGTTTGGTTCTTTCAAAGGAATAGATAAATCATCATGCTACGTGATGAGAAAGGAAATGACAAGTTTTTATCTTTTATTCAGGTAGCCTAAATTTACATGAGACCACAAAAAGTTCCTGACAGGATGTTATTGATTGCATTCACCCAGCTGGGGCTTGAGATGGGTCTTCCTGCCACGTCACGGGGCACCCTCTTCCTCCCATTCCTGCCCATGAGTCAAGTCTGAGGTCCTCTGCGTCTCCCATGAAAGTGGATGTTTAGGATAGATATCTCAGGGCCTTGGACAGATTTCCCATCAATCATTCTCCCTTCTCATCATCAATACCCTCTGTTGTTGAATGCTCCGACTGACAGACAAAGGGAAGCTCAGTCATTGTAATAACTATATTTATTGAGTACCAGTGTTCCTCATGAATGATTAGTTTATATCAGCTCACAATCTTCAAACCTCCTTTCTGAGGGAGGGGCTCCTTTTAATCCTCATTTTAAAGGTGAGGAAGTTAAGAGCCTGGCTTGTGGTTTAAGGCAAGGCAACCCATTCTCCTCTCCCACTTCCTTCCCTGCTTTTATTCAAGCCCTAAACATTAGCCCTTACCTTGTGCCTAGTGAGCTGTGTGATGGAACTGGAGCTGACAGCAGACAAAGCCTCTGTCCTCATTTGAGATTAACCAATCGCATTTCTTCCTCGTGGACTTTTCCCAGACACCTTGACCGGCTTTCTAGCCTTTCTAAGTGATAGTCTCAGCTGTGTTTCCAGTTGGATACACCTGAGCTGTTTCAAGATTCCAAGTTTTATATGTGACTTAATGTTCCTGTTTGAGGCCTCCCTGTCCTTATTGGACATCTCTTTCCCATGCCCCTCAGGAAAGCTGTTGCAAACTCTTGCCTCCTGTGGACAGTCGCTAAAGTCAAAGTTACTGATATTTCCTAGACTGTGCTGCACACACACAAACACACAGAGATGGGGGAGGGGGAGGAGAGAGAGAGACATATTCAAGAAGAGACAGAATGACTGATGGTGATCAAGATTATTGGACTCAGTTCAAGAAGAATTTTTTCCTGATAAAATCATCATAAAAGGTGGATTTTTTCAACAGAAATGCTCTCAAAGCCAATCCAGGTTTCCCTGATGAGGTTTTCAGTTTGAGAGTGAGGCATCCGACCCTCTAATCCGTGATCTTGAGGCCAGTCTAGACTTAATAAAACATTGGCTCCTGAAGAAAGCTTCTAGATGCTTTATTTGGGAGCAACTAAGTTTACAACTTCTTCAGCTTTTACCACTGTTACCATTCCTCATTCCGGGTGATGTAGAAAGCCATGGGCTGACTGGCTTGGTCTGAACCTACCACACTGGAGAGCAACTGGAAATAGATTTAGTATAGAGATGACGGGATGTGAGTTTATGGTTTTGGTCACTTCTGTGTTATCTCTAGTTATGTGCTGGCATATTTCTTCCAGGGAAATTTCCACTGCCCAGTGTGTTGAGACCTGAAATAGTGACACAGAAATTGGGCACGGAGGGTCTGTCTTCATACTGATGTGTTTGAGGCTCTGAGCACTAGGTGGGAGCCAAGGAGAAGCAAGATTGGAGACAGAGTTGAAAGATGGTGCATGTAGACCTCTTCCAAATCCTCCAGGTCAGTGGCAGGAACTTGACTTCAATTTGCCCCCAAAATATAGACTGTATGCCATTAATAAAGACACAGGTTTCCAGCAACTGTTAGAAGAAAGACCTTCTTCTCCTTCTTCTTCTCCTCCTCCTCCTCCTCCTCCTCCTCCTCCTCCCAGTTCTTTCCATTAAAATGATAAAATTATAATCATAGAAAGAGCAAAAAGTAGAATAAATATCACCTAGGTGTTTCAGGTAGTTAGTAAAAATATATTGGGGCTAGAGAGATAGTTGAGTGGTTAAGAATGCTCACTGATCTTGTAGAGCAGTGGTTCTCAACCTTCCTAAAGCTGTGACCCTTTAATATAGTTCCTCATGTTGGGGTGACCCCTAACCATAAAATTATTTTCATTGCTACTTCAAACTGTAATGTTGCTACTGTTATGAATTGTCATGTAAATATCTGGTATGTAACCCTCAAAGGGGTCATGAGCCACAGGTTGAGAATCACTGTTGTAGAGGATCAGGGTTCTATTCCTAGTGCTCACATGGTAGCTTACAACCATCTGTAACTACAGTTCCAAGGGATCCAGTGCTCTCTTCTGGTCTCTGCAAGAACCAGACATAAATACCCATGTGGTGTATTTACATACATGCAGGCAAAACATTTGTACACATAAATTAAAAGTAAATAAACCTAAAAATAGGTTATTATTTTGGAATTTGTTGTATTGTAGCATTTGTCAGCTTTTACAGTTTGCAGTTTGTTGGGATTTCTTTTTGAATGCTCAATAAATATTTACTTTTGTACTTCATTTTTTTGTTCTTCAAGGAGAACTCTCAAGCACGTTTTGTCTTTTGGAGGTCTGACCCCTACCCTACACAGGTACCACTTAGTGTTAAATGAAGTATGCAGAGGACATGTATCCTTTACTAGCCTGTGATTTTTCTTGAATCTCTAGACCATTAAGAAAGAGTTTTCACTGTCAGATATTTATTACAACTGTCTCCGAGGCACTGGCATGTAGTGTTTTCTTTGCCCTTTGAATAGATAGGAGAAATCCCCAGTGTGATATCAGAGTGTTCCCATGCAAAGTTCATTTTTCATTTGTATCATGGGCTATTGGTTATAGTATTAAGGCAACACCACATAGTTAAAAGGGAGGTTTATTTTGTGGGGTAACTTACAAGTAAAGGGATAGGTGTAGCGCAGTCCGGCGGTGTTCTCTGGAGAACTCTGCTCGATCTACCTCCAGCATCCAGGATCCAGGAACCGGCACATCCGGATCTCGGGTCTTAAGGGCTCCTGTCTCGGCCCCCGCCTTGTAGGCGTGGCAGTTACCAAATGGGGGTAGTACTTCCAGGTCAAAGCTGGAACAGCTACCCACTGCAATGGACCCTTGAGCATGTCTACTTACTTTCTATAGTATGTTCCCCCTGGCTCCTTTGGGTCTGGGGAGTCAGTGAGATCAGAGCAGCATCTTGGTGGACTATGACAATAATTCCATCCTATAGATCCAAGTGTACCAGGCATGGATTTATCCACAATCCCTTGTTCAGAATTAGCCATATTATCTCACGC
Organism: Peromyscus maniculatus bairdii; assembly: GCF_049852395.1. Classification (NCBI taxonomy): domain Eukaryota; kingdom Metazoa; phylum Chordata; class Mammalia; order Rodentia; family Cricetidae; genus Peromyscus; species Peromyscus maniculatus. The sequence goes on along the minus strand of NC_134872.1, from coordinate 21,087,734 downwards.
AAGGAGACCAAGCAGCTGCAGACACACAAGTAGAAGCACTCTTCTCTAGGCTTCACTATACGTGTAAAAAGAAAATGATAATTTTTGGTAGGTAAGAATGGTCTCACCAGCTGACTTGAGCTCATAAACCAACAACTAGGGAGCCTGCATGGGACCAACCTAAGCCCTCTGCATGTGTGTGACAGTTGTGTAGCTTGGTCTGTTTGTGGGATTCCTAGCAGTGGGATCAGGACATGTCCTGGCTCTTGAACTGACTTTCGGGAACTCAATCTCTGTACTTGTTTGCTACATCCAACCTTGATGCAGAGGGGGAAGAGCTTGTCCTGCCTTAACCCATGGGAGGCCTGCTCCTTTCTGAATGGAGGTGGAGGAGGGGTGGATGGGAGGCTGGGAGAGGGAATGGGAGGAGAGGAAGGAGGGAAAACTATGGTCAGTGGGTAAAATAAATGAAAAAAAATTAATTAAAAAAAAAGAATGGTCTCACAAGGGGATTGCCATAGTTGCCCAATGCATTTTTTTTTTTGTAATTGGATGTGCTACTGTGCTTTGGTGGAAAGAGAGAAGGATTTGGAATCAGAATAACTGGATTTGTGTCTGTTCCAGAATATTGCTTATTAGCTGTGTGACCTCTCTTGAGACACAATCTTTCTGAGCATCAGTTTTATTAACTATACAAGAGGGCTGATAATAACGTCTGCCTCACTTAGTGCAGGGCTTATTTTCATGGTCAAGTGAGATTAAAGACCCAGTTTATTGTACTTAGTCAGATGCTATACAAATATAAGTACCAAACATTTTTTTCCCCTTTGGTTCAGCCTTGTTGGATGTTCTGGCTGAAAGATTAAGTGAAGATCAGTCAAGGTGACATGCCACATTTGCCTGCCTATAAAACAGATAAAGATGATGATGTCTCTGTAACTAGGAGACCAGACAACCTTTTCAGTCAGTCTTCTTCCAGAGACTATTGATTGAAGGTGGAAAGGTGTACCCTGATACATGCACAGAGGTAAAAGGACAGCTTGCAGGAGCTGGTTCCTTTTCATGGGTTCTGGGGTTCAGAAACTCAGGTTGTCAGGCTTGACCATCAGGGCACCTGCCCAACACTAATCTACTGAACCAGCCCTGGTTAAGTGCTTTTGGGGGCACATGGCTCTGTCCTGGGTTTTGGAAGAACCTCTCCCAGGATGCATGCAATGGATAGTTTAATGTCCTTACTTATTTCAGTGGGATTCATGATTTGTGGGGAAATTAGCCCCACTGATGAGAAGCCAAGTGAGTTTCTGAATTTATTTCTTAAAGTCCTTAAGGGTGACAACAGAAGATGAGGCTTTCTGGAAGGGCTTGGACTCTGAGAGGTAGGAGTTGGGTTGTCAGTGCAGAGTTCATGCTAAACCCTGGAGTGGGAGGGACTAGCTGAGAGAGGTGGGTTTGAATAGCAGGTATCCAGAAGGAGGAATTGAGGTTAGAGGCTGGTGAAAGTACTTGGCACACCCTCCCCCCAGTCCTTGTCCTTGTGGCCTCTGGGGACCAAAGCTCAGGGTGGATTTAAGGCCTTGTGCAAGCCTTCCTGATACAGCCTAAGCATAAGTTGGTTAAGGCAAGGCCCCACTCAGCAGAAAACAAGGCAACAGAAAGGTTTGGGCTGAGAAAGCCAGAAGCAATATCCCATAGGCCTGAAGCCCCAAGACATTCTAGAAGGCCAGAGACATCTCCCTGAGATGAAGGAGATGACTGTGGCCTTTGGGGGTTTCCACTTTCCAACACATGAAATTCTCAATGGCTGCAAATATGAATCCTTGCCTTCTGTTTTTCCTCTCTTATCTGTAGAAGTCAAACAGTCCCAAAGCCTCTGGACTCATTTGTGTGACCTTGAAACCATCTATCTGAGAAGAGAACAGGAAGTAGAGGACGCCATGGCAACAGATAACCGAAGCCAGCATGGAATGGAGCTAATGGGCAGGGCTGCTCTCAGTGAATACTTCCCAGTAAGCCCACAAATGGTCGGTCACCATCTGTCCTGATTGGCTGATGTCAATGTTCTCCTACTCATTGAACTGACAATCTTGGTCTGATATCTGTTGCCCACTGCTCGATGCCAGAAAGTTTCATAGACTTCTTCTCCCGACTTGGCTCACCATAGAGAGGTAAGAGAAGAAGTAGAAGGGATAAGAAGAAAGGAGTGTCCTGAAATGACAGGAGGTTCTTCCCATGGGGACTAGCATCAACCAGAAGTGACTGGGTTGATGTTGATCATCAGACTGTAGTTTCTCACCAGCATCTTATGAAATAATTTAAGTTCAATCTAGTGCAATGAAGAGCGCTCCATATTTTAGCATGCAAAATCCCAAACTGCTGCATCGTAAGGCGTTGCATCTAAGCATCTTCTCTTGTATGTAAGTGTTAAATGGCTCTGAAGGGCTCTGCCATCATCATCTGCTTAGGAGGATGAGAAGACTGGTGTTCTATGATGTGAGAGGGTGATGGTGTCATGCCCCAGTCGAGTCTGACTTACCAGCTGGCAAAGGGGACATTATCTTTGTACTTTTTAGAGATTAAGAAACGCTGATAGAGACCCCGTGGCAGATGAGAGGCCAAACCATATGTTTCTTCCACATGAATTAAAATCAGACCTTTATTTGATTTCAAACAGGAGAAATATCGAATCCAAGAGTCAAATCAAAACCAAGCCAACTAAGAAAACAAGAAGAGAGGCCAAAAAGAAAGGGGAAGGAATTAAAAGAGTAAAAAGCAAAGGAAAAAGAGAGGTGAGAGATGAAATCCTGAGTGACTGTGTTATTGCCGCGAGCATGGCCATAGAATGGCAAGGCTTTCTCCTGAGCCAGGCTCAGAGGAATAGCAAGACTTCTTCTGGTCAGAGGTCTGCCATTGACAGTGTGTGAACAAAGTATCCACATCAGTTTCCTTCTCCAGGATGACTGCAACCTGTTGCTGAGTTCCTACGGAGACCTCCTACTGAAATGAGTTAACCAGCCTCAAAACGGCCTCACTCCTGCCTTATAGAATAAGCACACTGAATTTCTAGGCTGCTCTTGGTGCATCTCCATGGAGCACACAGGTCACCTCATCACAGCTTTTGGTGTACCTGTCTGTCATTTCCTCATTCCCTTTTGCCCCAGTTAGGTCAAGTACAGATCATGGCACACACGGGTTGATGTCTCTGTTTTAACACAGAGTCAGTAAAAGGAGCTAAAATATTCTTCTAGAAAAGGAATCCTTCAACATGTCCACAGACACAATTTCAGAAGTTTTAAAGATAAATATTGTTCAAATTTAAAAGCAATAGGCAGATTTAAAGGGATTTACATGCCCCTTAAAAATGTTTCCTTTGCCTGGATGGGGTAGGATTAGGACACTGGAAGTCTCTGATTAGGGATCTAGAGAGATGAACAATTGGCCTAGAGATGGGCATGCTGTAGTTTATACCTTGATGTCACCCAAAGACCCATGTTCGGGCCTTTTTAAAAGCTTGGCATAGCCCAGAATGCCAGTAGGTGGTGGAAACTTTAGGAAGTAAGGCCCTGGGGCAGAGAAAATAATATGTATTATTATATATAAATATGTAAATGACTGCCCTGTCTATATAGACAGTTTTGTTAAAAAGATAATAACCATAGATTTGTGTGGTCCAGTCATTTGTCAGTACGATCCAGGATGACAAGAGGTGATGCTTACACATCAGCTTATTATTTAGTCAGTGCTTGAGAAAATTCTGTGTCATCTCCAGGCACCATAGCTTTCTATGCAGGCTCAAGAACAGCTTCTCTTTCCAGACACAAATGGGGCATCTACCACACATCCCTCTTCCAAAGTCTCAGGGAACATTGCAGAAGAGGTGGGAACAGTGTGAGAGTGTTGCACACTCTCTGAGAGGGGTGTGGAAAGTTGACTTCCAGGCAGGACATGACTACTGCCTTCTCTTACTCAAAGGAGTTGTGATTACCTGCGGAAGACCGGATCTGTCAACAACTCATCATGGGGGGAGGAGGAGCTCACGAGTCCCCATCCCTCTATGAGGATGTATGATGCAGAGAGAAGAGACATTTTCTTTAGTGGTGGTAAGGCACACATGCTCCTGTGATCAAACTCCCACCCACAGTCCCTTAAACAACCCTAATGGAACACACACACACACACACACACACACACACACACACACACACACACACGGAGACATGAATGAAAGTCCAAAGGGTGGTTGGGAAGAGGAAGGGCATCACTGCAGGTAAGAGGGAAACAAGAAAGGGTGAATCTGATCAAAATCCATTCCATACACATACGAAAACCTCACAACGAAGCCCCATCGTTATGTATTAACACATGCTAAGGAAAACCTTTAAGAAGGATGACGTCTCTGTGTTCTTCGGTGTCGAATGTGCTGAGGAACATCTTCCACGAAGGAGAGGTGAAATTGCACAATCACTCATGGTGTAGCTCTCAGCGCTTTGTATGTGTGTTGAATCTCTCTTCAGATCCCCGACAACTACTCATTTAGTCTGGTTGTGTCATAGCTCATAGCACCCAGTCCTCCATGGTGCTGGCCCGGAACAGTGACCTCCAAGAACTTTATTATTGATTGTCATTTGGCTGCTCTGTTAATGATCATGAATGCACCTGTGCAGAAAAAATGCAAAGGCAAATTCATTTCCTGCCCATGTTGAGCTCACTATCAACATTTGAACTATGAACTATGAATGTGTAATAATGTGTGTTTTCAACTACATCTTCTCTGGGATACTTTGGGTTATATCACTGCATTCCTAGAGATCTCTTTCAATGTTGACCATAGGAGAGGATCCTCAGAGCCCATCAAGAAGAGTTTTCACATTGCCGTGAAAAGACCAGTCTGGAAAAATGATGAGGGGACATGCATTGTAAAGATCCATGGCCATGCGCACTGTGGAGCAAGTCTTCAAACACCTTAGAGTTGGAGGCCACTCCTGACCACCTAATGTGACAAGGAGCCTGTCATAGGTGGGGATGGTGGAAGAGTGGATCAGATTAAGAGCAGCAATGGGAGAGGGAGGGAGGGAGGGAGGGAGGGAGGGAGAGAGAGAGAGAGAGAGAGAGAGAGAGAGAGAGAGAGAGAGAGAGAGAACTGATGACACTCCACTAGGGGTCTATAGATGGGAGACAGTATTGTCTTGGGAACACTGAGAGACATATAATGGCAGGTCCAAGCTCAGGTAGATAATAAATTCAGAGCCCTGAAGTACCTTATGTCCAGTGTGACTGAGTCAAATCAGAATGTCAGCACCACTGTGGAAGCTAAATCTGAGTCCAGTGGGCTGATCTGTTCACAGACGAATGCTTACAACAAGGCCTGGCTACAGGCCTAGGCAATCATGGAGGTATGGAGACCAGGCTTCTTTAAGGCATCTGGTCAACCTCACGATGGGATAGATAGTTGCAAAGTGCTGTGAAGAGAATCAGTGGAGGAGGGGAGGGGTAGAGCCTGTGCTATTCACAGTATAGGGTCCTAAGATCCAAATGGCATATTGGTACTAGAAGATCTCAAGCAACTGAGAAAATATACATAGGTCTGTGGGGTGCTGTTTAGAATGTGACAAATGGATTTGGAAGCATTGGAGGTGCTATGTGTGGATTACCAGACCTGACTTGGAGCCAGCCCTTCATAACAACAAGTCTGCCTGTATGAGTGGCATAATTTTTCAAATGACACCAGCTACTAGGAAGTCTATGCATGTGTTCATTCCCTTCATTCACCTGTATACACACAGACATTTATATGGAAATGCATGTAAGTATATATAGTTCATGTAAAATAAGATATAATTCATATCCCATATTTTACAAATGTACATATCAGGATAGGTATTTATACCATTCACACCTGTGTCTCTCCCATTTTGTCGATGGATGTGGTCGTCTTCATTTGTTTACTTAATTTTTTTCACTTATGAAACCTATTCTGTAGCAAACAAAGTTTCATGTTTCTTATCTAAATGAGCCACTTTATTTTGAGAAACGACCCTCAGATAACACAAACGTTCATTTCTTCACTTCCCAGGAGAACAGGACAGGTGTGATGCCGAGTACTCGGCTCTCTGTCTAGTCATAGCTTCTTTCCAGTTGACAACTTTTGTGTAATTTGGAAATGATCTTCGTCTAACCCTGTTCATCCAGCTTGAACTTTTCTTTCAGTTTACAGGGCTTCTTGCCACATTTTCATTAGAAAAACTTCATAAAGGAAAAACTTGAGCAAATAAAGGAAATGAAAACCCCAGTGGATGTTGTGTAAGAATAGAATCGTATCATTACTCATGAAATATTCTTTCCTATAAACAGAATGAGGAACCAGACTAAGAAGCATTGAGTACTGTTTAAATATGCTGAAGGGTTGGAAACTTCAGCTGTGAGAGCAACCCCCGTCGCTGCTCAGGTTTAGGAGGCATCTCTTTCTCATTCTTCACATCCACTAGAATTTTGAGAAGTGACACAAGAGTAGGCTTTGAGCTTTGTGGTTCTAAACTCAGTGTCAACAGCAAGAGGTAGCTGGAAATATCTCGTATGAGTGGCAGTCGTATCACAGGTTGAACGAGGGAGGGTAGAGGGACGGGGCAGATCACATGGTAAGGCACCGGCAAGGGTAAGCCTTGAGTGCTGAGCCATGAGTAGTGGATCTGGTGGAATGTCTCCACTCTAGCTGACACCTCAGCAGAAGACACACATTCCTTAACCACAAGAGGGTTGGGTGGGTGGATCTCAGCCAAGTCCCTTTCTAGGTATTGTATATAGTCTCTTGGTACAATCTGCAGCCACCCTGATTGGGGATGCCAGCGCCAGAACTCCACGTTGCATCAGCTGTGGCTGCATCACGGTAAAGCATCTCCTGTTGCTGCATCATACTTACCTTTCTCCCCGATAGGGGCCTCCTGAGCACACATTCCAATAAACCTCCTGCACACAGATCTCAACGCCTCTGTTTTCAGGATGCCCACCCTGCTTCAGCTATCATTCAGCTATACAGACAGAGAGCAATTTTTCATAGCTGTCTAGTTAGACTGCAATATTGGATTGAGTGCAGGGCAAAATGAGACGGAGGTGTAGAAAGGACTCACTGTGTTGGGTGAAAGGGCCAAGTGGGAGGATCAAAGCGGGCAGGGTGAAGAGAGGAATCACAAGCACCAAGGCAGACATGGCTCGTTTGTGTCAAAGTATCACAGTGTCCTTCCTGGTTTCTTGGAGCCACCATTACAAGTAAGTAGCAGAAAGAAGCATGCTTATTGTGAACTCTCTCTTCAGATGCAAACACCGTCACAGTCTTTAGTTGTTTTACTCAAGAATCAGAAAGTGGAGTGGATTGTCCATCTGAGCAACCTTCACAGACATTTTCGAACGAGCTGCCAAAGGCTGGTGCTACAGGCTCATCCTCAAGAGCACTTGCTCCCGTTGGTGGGGAATCCACTGTGCATTGAGAGTAGGTGTGCCACCTCAAACCTCATGACTCAGCCAGATGGGACCAAGAAACCACGGATCGGATGGGGCAAGGGATTTGCCTGGGGAGGAAAAAGAGGGTGGAGATGCTATTTAATCCCACATTTCTCTAACTTGGAAGCCCCAGCCATGCAGGTCAGATGAGCTGGTCCCACAGAGCCCATGATCTGGGCCTCGTGCTCTGGGGCCCTGACTCACAGGCCTGTGTGGTGACCGAAACACGTGCTTATTCACCCTCTTCAGTCATCTGTTCAAACTGAAGCAGTCATTGGACAGCTCAAGAGTTGACCCGGGCTATTTCCTCTTTAATAACAGCGATAATCACACACACACTTCTATTTTTAGAGTCCATGGGTCCCTTTCATGTGTCATGTGTGTGGCTCACAAGAGACCGCAATGAGCAGCACAGGGCACTGTCCCCGTTCTAGAGATGCAAAATCGGAGACCCTTGTGTCCATGCCCATTCACCTCAAAGGGGGCAGGGTGCCAACACTTCCCTTCTGTTGACATTTCTTTCTCTTAAGTCACTTGTGTAAGCAACTGAGAGAGACTCAGGATCTGTGGAGATATATAACCCCCTGCCCCGTGTGTGTGTGTGTGTGTGTGTGTGTGTGTGTGTGTGTGTGTGTGTGTGTGTGTGCTTGTGCATGCACGGGTGTGCGCAAGTATATGCCTGGGTCCGTGTAGAGCCCAGACATCATTCCTCACTCTCATTCCTCAGGAGACATTCACCTTGTTTTCTATGCATGTAAGGCATTGGTATCATACTTATCTTTGTTTACCTGTCCCGTTCCCCTGCACTCTGGATGACCTTCTTTTTTCTTCCCACATCCTTCTCCTCCTACCTTCCTATCTTTTTGTGTGTGCAAGTTGTGTGCAGGTCAGCCCTGCTGCTGCTATAAATATAAGTGAGGATTGAGTGCTCCGCCCTCAGCAGCAGAACATCTGTGTCACCCTCTCCAGGGCCCAGAGAACATTGCAGAAAAGGCAACAGAGAGACGAGGGAGCCGGAGGATGGAGAAGAGTGCTGCGACACACTCTCTTCTGGATATGACGTAGCTGTTGCAAACACCATCTTTCACATGGATCCAAGACTCATGGATTAGGCTGGGATGGCTGGCCAGCAAGCTCCAGGGCTCCACCCCATCACACCTTCTCCTGCTCTGGGATTACAAAGATACCTGATTTTATATTTGGATGTTGGGGATCAAACTCACATCCTCATTCTTACTCAGCAAGCACTGTACCATCTGAGTGATCACCCCAGCCCCTCTTTCTTTGACCTTGGTTGAACTGAAAGCTTCTGGAAATATACCCAGATTTGAAAGACTCATCAGGTGAGAAGTAAAAACGGCACACTGAAAGGGATTAAAAACAAGGTCGACCCTGTGCAGCTTACTCGGTAGACACCAGCAGTTGGCAGAGTGTAACTGGCTATAATTATCTCTCATTATCATTCTGCTCTGGTATTTGATTCTCCTTCATATCAAAGCTTGATCTTTTCCCTTCGTGTCACAGAGGGTCCTTTCTCTAAGCTCCCCTGGACTGTCGTTTAAAACGGATTATCATGTCCCATCAGCGGAAGAACCCAGGTTCCTAAAGTGAGCGCCGTCCTTCAGTGCTTGGGTGTTCCATATCTGTGTGCTTGGGATCTTGGTGCTCTTATCAGCGTTTCTTGACATGCCTCATCTTCCTGCTGTCATTCGACACAGTCACGAATTCCTAAGCACTGTGTATTTTCACTGGTTCCTGATCTTGCAGTGTACGCCACGCTCCTGAGTACAGCCATCCTGCTGATCGTGAAGATGGGGACTGCACTGTCACTGGGACCCTGAGTAGCCAGAGATGGGACAGGGAGAGGAGGGGCCGCGCAAAGGACAGGAGTGGACCCGAGGACATGTTTCTCTTGGGCTTCGTTAGGCAGCCCACTTCTCTGTTGAAACTTCCTCTTTTTTTTTTTCCTCCCTGTAAATGAACTGTGTGAAGGAAAAATGACCTCACACATTATTCTGCTTTCCACGAAGTAAAAGATCGTGGTGGAAAATTTACAAGGAAATCCATTCGATTTCTCTATTTCTCTCGCCGTATGATTTTCAGTATGACTCAACCCTAAGACTGTCACTGCTAAGTAGGTCCTTATTTTCCTCATTTGTTTTTCCAGACACTTTATTTAGCAGCTTGCTAAATATAATGCCCCCTCACCATGTGTTTAAAAAAAAAAAAAAAACACAGATTAAGGAAGAGACCGGAAGTAGTGATGAGATCCCTGAATTCACACTGTAAGCTATCAGCAGAGACACGGGGCAGGATATGAACAGAGAGCAGCTCCTTCATAACCCCGCTCATGGAGAGTAGATCTCAACCCCCTCCAGGGTGAGGAGTTCGTCAGAACTTGGCAACCCAGGCCTTCAGATCAGTGGTCAGCAGACCATAGCCCAAACTAGCCAGATGCTTGCTTTTCAATGGCCCGTGAACTGAAAATGGTTTTGCATTTCTATGGGATTAAGAAAAAAAAAAGTCAAAAGACACGTACTATTTCCTGACAGATAGCAAATCATGTAAAAGTCCAAATGAAGTGCTCATAAACACAACAAGTTGTTCTGGAACGGAGCCACGCCCATTTGTTTGTGTATCATCATTTATGGCTGTGTTCACAGCGCTGTTGTGGCAGAGGCAGGTGGTTGTAGCAGAAACTCACAAAGCCTAAAATAGTTTATGATATAGGAACCACATGACTCACGGAGCCTAGAATATTTGCAGTGTAGCATAAACAGGGAGTTTGCTGACCTTTGAGGCAGAAGATTCGGTGGTGGGGGTGGGGGGGTGAGGGTGGATGTGGTGGCGTGGGGAGGGGGTGGTTAGGTGAGCAATCAACATCAGATGATTTGAGTCCGGCCGAGGACCACTGTCAGTGACCCGAGGTTTGGGCGTGGAACAGTGCCACAGGAAGGCTCAACCTCTTCCCACTGCAGGACCTCTCCGAGTCCTTAAGTACAGAAGATCCTTAAGAGACATTTCCTCAGTGGTGCAGCCGCCGACCCATTGAAAGCAGCTGTATTTAAACCCACTGGGGCACCAAGTAAATCAATACATAAAAGAGACATGGAAATAGAAGGGAAGCTAGTTGAGTAGAAAAGAGGAAAGGGATTAATGGGGTTGCAAGGGGAGAAAAGAGGTAGCAAAGGATGAATGTGATTATATATATATATGTATATATACATATATATGTATATAAATGTATATATACATATACATACACACATCTATCTATATCTATATCTATATCTATATCTTTATCTATATCTATATATCTATCAGTATAAATATAGATATGGATATAGATAGATATAAGCAAGCCCACCCAGCACCCTGCGGCCTGGGTGGGTGAGCAGATGCCACTAAGATGAGCAGATATGTGGTGGAGAAATGGGAGAGAAGGAGAAGCAAAGCTGTTTGTACACCGTGGAGGGAAAAAGAACTGAAGTCAGGACGGAAGTGAGAACAGGCTGATACTGGTGGCCTATGCTGCCGCCCAGGGCCTGTACTGCCACCGAGGTCCATGTCTAGGTCCATAGTCCCATTATAGTTGGGCGTCTGTGTTGATGTCCATGGTCCTTGTTACTTGATACCCAGGGTCTGGGCCGCCACTTGAGGCCACATTAGTGTCTGAGGGCCATTCTGTTGCCTGTCCCATACCTGTCTGAGTGGCCTGTGCAGCCACTTAAGCCAATGGCGATGTCCACCTGAGCTGCAGCAGATGGTCATGTCTGGTTCTGTGGTCCTACCGCAGTCGGAGTCTGTTGATGCCTGTGGCCTGTGTTACTAATGGGGGCCATAGGAGAGCTGGCCCCAGTGGCCTGGGCAACAGAGAACTGGCCCAGCTCCTCTCCCGCTGCCTCGGTGGGAAAGCACCCCACCCCCACCCCCGCCAGAACTGGCTCCAGTGGTGTGGGAGCAGGAGAGCTTCTCCAACCTTTTCGGATGGCCCTGGGAGAACCGATCCCCCACCCCCTGACCCCCAGTCCCCAGCCCCACTCCCTTGGGCTCCCCATCAGAAGAAAGCTGGTCCTGAAGGCTACAGTGTGAGCAGGAAAGCTGAATTTGATGGTGTGGGCATGGAGAGCTGGCCCTAACCCTCTCCTGAGAGGTGTGGTCCCGGTGGAGACCTGGATTTGACCAACTCGGCTACCACCCAGGCTCACATCCAGGTTTGAGTTGGCTCACCCCAACATCTACCCCATCTATGACCTGCTGGAGTTCATGAAGGGGACTGGTCCTGTGCAACCACAGCCTCAGGATCTCCGTGACTCTGGGCAACAGCAGGACATCCGAGAGGAGTGTCAGTGAGGGTCCAGTACTGATGATGTACCAGAAGCCAGAGGTCTTGAACCAGACCAACAACTCATTGCAATGAAAATCTGCAATTAAAGCCGTTTGGGAAAAAGGGTATATTTTGTGACACATCACAGCTCCCAAGGCCACTATGACAAAAGAAATATGATGGAGAGGCGGGAAAAATGGAGGAGGGAAACATCTTTTCCTTTTTTTTTTCTTCTGGTGGAGGAGGCTACAAGGTTGAAGGCAGATATGGAAGGGCTGGGAGATGAGTAGGATTGGAGTGCATGATGTGAAATTCCCAAAGAATCAATAAAAAATTACGTTAATATACATTATATGTACATATAAAGAAATATACCTTCACTCTATGCCATAAGAAAGGGCAGTGAGACTCAGAGTCCTGATTTTCTGGAAAGCCGCAACCTGTGAAGTGGTTTGCACAGAACTAATACCAGCTCTCCTCCAATCCATCGCTTTTTCTAGTACAGTGCTCACCTGTAGAGAGAAGCCACGTTTTCTGGTTAGAGCCCTGACTGAGGAGAGACTGGGAAAGAACAGGATGACGCCTGGAGCCATGCACAGTCCCCCTTAATGCTTCCTGTCTGTCACTCTGGGGGTCACAACACACTTGTCTTTCAATGTCAGAGGTCCCTGCAGTCAAGACTGAATCCAACAACTAGGGAATTATTGCATTTGCCGGATTTGACAAAGTAAAATACAGAACACTGGCTAAATTTGTATTTCAGGCACTCAGGCAATTCTTAGTATATGTATGTCACACATAATATTTCAATTTAACACCTGAAAAAGTTACATTATAGTAATTTATTATTGGGGCTGGAGAGATGGCTTTGGGGCAAAGGGTGTATACCTTTCTTATAGAGGAAGCTCACAAACTCCAGTTCCAGAGTATCTGACTCCCTCTTCAGGCCTTTGCACTTAATTTCACACACACACACACACACACACACACACACACACACACACACACACACACACTATAAAAAAAAGAAATCTCAAAAAAAGAGATCATTTATGGCTTACTTAGAAATTAAAAATTATAAAGTTAAAACAGTTTTATGTTTACAGCAATCTTGAGGGGAAAGCACAGAGAGCGTCCCCCTTCTAATCTATGAACCCCTATATAACCCATACCCCATAGCTGGATGTACATAGACTTAGTATCAATACCCCCCACCAGAGCCGTCCATTGGCTGGAGTTCTACATTGATATATCACAGTCACCCAAAGATCACAGTTCACTATAGTGCCCATCATTGGCGGTGTACATTCCGTGGGTTTGGACAAATATATGGCAACAGATATCTGCCATTTTGGCGTCAAACAGTATATTCACCACCCTGAAATTCCTCTGAGTTCTACCTAATTCACCTTCTGCCCTAAATCCATGGAACCCACTGTTTTTTTCTATTCACCTTAGAGTTTTGCTTTTCCCCAAATATCATCTAGTGCAAATCACGTAGCACACAACTTTTAAACTGGCCACTTTCTCTTGGTGACCTGAATTTTGATTTCTTTCTTGTCTTCCTATGGCCTAAAAATGTCTTTCTTTTTGGTGCTGAATAATATCCTCATTGTCTGGATATACCACAGTTTATCTGTTCCGATTTCCCCACTTACTACACAGTGGGACCTGAAGAATCTTTAATTACATGAAAGAATTCCCCTGTCTACATTCTTTTCTTTCTTTTAAAAACCTCCTTTCTTAGTTTTCAGTTAAAATTTTCACCAACTTTCTCCGATTAGTGTTTTGATAATATTTTACTATGTGTACTTGAAGACATGGTTCTGAGAAGAGGCCCTCGGGTTCACCACACAGCCATAGGGGGTTCCCCCAAATGGTTATGATTCCTTGAACAGAGAAGCAATTGAGGATGCTGTAAAGGGGGATTGTCCTACAAGGTAAACAAAGCATTATTCCATTTCTGCAGGACTCAGGATTACAGTGCCAACTTTTATCTAAAATACGATGCTGAGGAGAAATACTTGGGACACAGCACACAAAAGGATGGGTCCTAAGACGTTCAACAGCCACAGTTTTCTCTGTATACATGGCACCCACAGTATGATCATGAAATAAAAAATAGAAGAGCCAATCCATAATGCTAACAGGGTGCCTGTTGCTTTTTATACACATTTTATATTAACTTAGTGATCTGATAATTTCACATGCGTCTATGACACATTCTTATCACTCCTTCCCCACACCTCTGTTTTCTCCCTCGTCCCTATCAACTTCCCTCTTTACTTCCAGAACCTTCCCAACGTTCATGACTTCCAGGGTTGGTTTTATGATGCACGTGGTTTAATCAGGGCCATGTGTGTAATTATTGGATTGCCACTATCCGCTGGGGCCTTCTGAATTAAGTTATTTTGTTATATTCGGATATCCACTGTTACAGCAGTATTGAGCTCAAAGATTAAGGAGTACCAAGAAGGTGGGCTCTTTACTCTGTGGCAGAAATGATAAAAGCTTCCAAGGATACGTGATACTTAAGCTGGGTTTGACAGTGAGAACAGGAATTTCTCAGATCATACAAGGAAGGGTAAGTCAGGAAGAGAGAGGAGTATGTACCAGGTTGTTACTGAAACAACTGAAACACTGAATTTTGGAATGATGAGATGGGCTACGTCACTGGCACACGGGTGTCTGGGAGATGATAGGCAGTTGATGAAGACGAAGTCTAAAGTTAGACTTAGAAATCAAGCTCGGTGTTGATGTAGACGTGGCCTTGGAACTAAGGATGCCGTAACTTCTGTTCTCAAGAAAGAGATGCTGGTGGACAACTCTAGGGTCACCAACCTGGCAGCCTGTGCCTTGTGTCTCTTTGTTTCAGGTCGACCTCATGCTATACCCTTGGCCGTGGTGTGAAAGAAGTCTTATAGTGATTGATATTCAGTATCTAATTACTTTATTTAACCTGGTGAGGAGAGGAGACGCACAGATAGCATAGACCTGAGGTTGGAAATTCCTTCAGCCTTGAGGCTCTAACTAGCTTTAGGAGACTCTCTGGTGTAGAGAAGTCTAGTGCTCATCAAGCTTATCCCAGTCACTTCAACACCATGCATAGATGACACCTTTCATAAGCAGTAGCAACAGTTAACAGCCATAGCATCTTGTATTTGTCCTCTCAGATCTCTTCTCCACACTTGCCATCTGGCTGGGTGCATGTCCTAGATAGCTTTAAAACTGTCACCCTGAAACAGTCTAGAGTCACCTGAGAAAGGAGTCTGGTTGGCCTGTGGACATGTCTGTGAGGATCATTTGATTGTTAATTAATTGATGGAGGGAGGCCCAGCCTACTGTGGGAAGCATCATTCCCTAGGTACAGTGGTCATGGGGCTGTATAAGAAAGTTATCTAAACGTGAAACTTTGAGCCAGCAAGCAGCATTCCCTCATGGTTTCTGCTTCAAGTTATTGCCCTGACTTCCCTCAAAGATGGACTATAACCTGTAATTCAAATAAATCATTTGCTTTTTGTTTTGTTTTGGTAAGAGTGTTTTATCGCAGTGATAGAAAAAAAAATGAGAGCACTCCTTGAGAAGACATCAGTCTATGCATAATTCCAATGGATGACCTTGGCTTCACCTTGAAGGATAGAGCAGTTGGATCCCTGTTGAGTCACTGCAAGCTGGCTAGGCTGTGTTCTTCTGCAAAAATTCAGCTCTTATGGAATCCTTTCTCCAGCATCAGATGTGTTCTGTAGTCCCAAGACTTTAGACTAATAGACTCCAAGTCTTGCTTGGAGCATGTAGTCTTTGCTAACCTTTATTCACACCTCATAAACAGTTACTTCTTTAAACTCTTTTCAGCTATCCTGTTTGAGTGCATCTTTGTTTCTCTGTGGGATTCTGAAAGCAAGTGTTACACTAATTATTCATTTGCTTATTAATGCAGACCACAGAACAGGTTAAGGAAAGGATAGCTCATATGTTGCTGTGTTGTGTATCCATCAGATGACTATCTGCTATGCAAGGGAATGTACTGGGTTTGGTAATAAACTGTAATTTCAGTTTAGTTAATATCTTTATAGAGTATCATGTGCTCAACTTCTCAGAATTGTTGTTTCTTTTGCTGGTTCAAATATAATGGTCAAGAACACTTTGATGGCTCTGCTCTTCCAGAGGACCTGGATTCAATTCCCAACTGTCCATGACTCCTGTTCCAGGGGAATCTGACACCCTCTCACAGACATACATGCAGGCAAAAAAACAAATGTACACAAAGTACAAATAAATAATTAAAAAACACTTTGATGTTAGAGAGATCTAGTTTGAGTCTGAGTTCTTTTAACTATTACTTTGTGGTTATGGAATAATGATAATGTTACCTTGCTAGGCCTTACCTCTAATATGAAGGTGATAATTATTTTCTCACAAGATTAAAAGAGAGATTACTAAACACTTAACTTGCTGCCTCATATATAACAGGACTATTGCCTAAACGATGCTTTCCAGGCTGTGTGTCTTAGGAGTCAGCTGTGGAGGCTACAGCAGGACGTTCAGACAAAACAGTCTACAGTGGTAGAACTCCTCTGTGTTTTTGCCGTCCTCTAAATGGCCATTGAAAACTCGAAATGTTTGATGTGTGTGACTAAGTAGCTGAATTTTTATTTTACACAACTCTTTTGTGTGTGCACGTATAGAGATTCACGTGTATGTGTGGTGGAACTCACACGTGGTGGCCGGAGATCAACTTCAGGTGTCTTCCCCTGTCATTCTCCATCTTATTCTTTAGAGACAGGGTCTCTCCCAGAACCAAGTGCTTGCTCAATTCAGCTAGGCTGGCTGGCTGGCAAGCCTCCAGAGATCCCCTGTGTCTGCTTCCTAACACAGGGCTTACAGATGGATACCACATGCCCAGCTTTCATGTGGATGCTGGGGATCCAAACCAAGTCCTTCTGTGTGTGCAAATGCTTTATCCACCAAACTATCTCCTGTCCCATTTTATGGAATTCTAATAGACTTGAAATAGTTACCCACTGCTCAAGGCGGTCATGTCCAACAGTTTGGGTTTCAAGAGTAACCATAAAAACCAAGTCATCTTGCAAGCTCGCCAGGACTGTTTAGACTTATGAACTAGAAAGTCATCACTGGGATAAAATCAGAGCAGCCTGTCAATCAGTGAGATGCTGACAGGATGCCATAGTGTTTGCAACACTCAGTGAAACAACAGGTATTGCACCTGAGGAATTTGATAGGGAAAGGTTTATATCAATGGATATACATATTCACACCTAAAGGAAATGTCCTAGAAAAAAATGTTTTTAGCTGGAAGCTATAGAGATCATCTTGCATTCCCTTGTAAATTAGATGATAATGTGAAGACTCTGATGCTCCAGTCTGGAGTCCCTGCCAGACATTTCTATTCAATATAGCACTTGTTCCCGCTTGAACCCATGGACTTACTCCGCCCCCAAGTACCACACTATACTCAGGTATGACCTTGAATTGGAACGAGTGTGTGAGATAAAATGCAGTTACCATGCTAGATTTAGACATGGTCTTTTAAGAGAACACTTGAGTAGTCTAGGTGGAAAAAAAACCCCAGCATGTATCATAAAATGGTAGATATATTTAGAGGGGATTTTCTAGGGAGAGAGAGTTCAGAGAGAGAGAGATGCTGTTTTCCTTGAATGTGAGCAATTAAAATCTTCACAATATTCTGCTGTGACCCCTCAGAGTGCCCCTCCAGATGCCACATCCACATTCTGCAACCTGCTCTCTACCATGGGAGGCTGCCAACTACATTCCTGGGCTTCCCCAGCTCTTCATTTCTTCCTGGAAATGGCCCTGTTGGAAGCATCACTAGTAGATCTGGAG
Organism: Peromyscus maniculatus bairdii; assembly: GCF_049852395.1. Lineage (NCBI taxonomy): Eukaryota > Metazoa > Chordata > Mammalia > Rodentia > Cricetidae > Peromyscus > Peromyscus maniculatus. The sequence goes on along the minus strand of NC_134872.1, from coordinate 21,070,075 downwards.
AGCATCTTAGAGTAAAATTGGGGCCTCCATCCCTCTAACTCCCTTCTTGTGGGGGCAATTGGACTGCTCAAGTCTTGGAGATGAGTCAGCTCATGTATTTTCTCAGTTGTCTCTCTCGTTTTGGATGCCGATCCCTCCCCTTGAATCTTTGTCCTACCAAGGGTGAGAGGCATGTGGCTGTTGCTTGCTCCAAATGGTGCATGATTTTTCTTGTGTTTTTTTCCCCCACCCTGACCACTTCTCTGAAAAGAGCCCTTTATTATAAACTCCCTTTGAATTTCACAATTTGAGTTTGCCATTGGTTCCTGCTGGTACTCTCTCTCTCTCTGCTATATCTATGAAATAGTATATGGATGCTTTCTCACCAAGCCTTTTCTTTCTTGAGACAGTTGCTACAGAGATAATTTAGGACAGGGCATTTTAAAGCAGTTGTTTAATCTAACTGCATTACCAGACACCAGCTCAGACCCCTCCAGGGTGACTCATTCTGTTTGTGTGGGTGGGGTTAGTAAACTCCCTGAAGTGTAAGAAAGATTGTCTTGATAGTGGTGACAGAGAATTTTCTCAAAAGTCCAACTGTATAGCCCTAAATAAAATAAACCAAAAAAAAAAAAAAAAGTTCTGTGCATTTGGAAGCCTTTGGCAGTGACCCACAGCTCAGCCCATCCTTTACTGGGCAGGATGTGGTCTAAGTGCTACATATGCGGTTAAGAAATTTCCCTTCTGTGTATCTTCATCCTGCAGCGTGGTGTAGACAAAAGTCTATTCCAAATGGCACTTGAAGTTGAGAGGCCTCACACATAGCAATAGAAGAAAGATTTGAGGAGAATCAAGATAGCTCCGCAATTTTCTTCTGCCTCAAACATGGTTAAAAATGGCTCTTGACGGACTCACTTCCTTTATTTGGGGGCACAAACAGAAGAGGCTTGGCTTTCTATGGCATGCTGGGGACAGCCTTCCTGGGTGGCTGCCTATCTGGTAGATTGTTTGCAAAAGTGCTAAAAGCCCGCCCCACCCCGCCCCCTCGGCCTGTGAAATTCCCTTCTTTTCAGAGTGTCTGTCATAATTCCTGAAAGTCCCATGCTTCTCGGCATCATGGAAGTCTTTGGCAGGTTAAAATGTTTATGGTTGAAGCTATTGTCTCCTCGTCATTTTGGTTGTTTTTTTCTTTTAAAGATTTATTTATTTATTTATTTATTTATTTATTTATTTATTTATTTATTTATTTATTATACAGTATTCTATCTGCATGCCAGAAGAGGGTACCAGATCTCATTACAAATGGTGTGAGCCACCATGTGGTTGCTGGGAATTGAACTCAGGACCTCTGGAAGAGCAGCCAGTGCTCTTAACTGCTGAGCCATCTCTCCAGCCCCCTCCTAGTCATTCTTGCAGAGTGGGGAAGTTGGAGTCCTGATTGGAAAGGTTGCATGTACAAGTGTGAGGCACAGAATCATGCAGGAATAGCAGACCTGTTGGAGACCGCACAGAGGAGTGGACAGGTGTCCATAGAGGACACTGGATACTCTCCTGTGTTGCTGTGTGGATAACACAATTGCTGTGGATTATGCTCATTGTTAATAATAAACTGATTGGCTGATAGCTGGGCAGGAGGAGATTAAGCATTAGAGCCAGACTAAGAGAATTCTGGGAAGAGGAAGGGCAAAGTAAGAGAGTTGCTGGCAGATGCAGAGAAAGCAAGATGAGAATGCTCTACTGAGAAAATGTACCAAGCCACATGGCTAAACATAGATAAGAATTATGGGTTAATTTAAGTGTAAGAGCTAGTTAGTAATAAGCCTGAGCTACCAGCCAAGCATTTATAATTAATATAAGCCTCTGTGTGGTTATTGGGAAGTGGCTGCCAGGTATTTGGGAGTTGCTGGCAGGACAGAAACTTCAAACACAAATTTCTTGTAGCTTTTGTAAAATATATATACTTTATATACATTTTTAATAAATATATAAATGTTTAATAATATAGCTACATTTCCTTTCCTGGATCATGCATAAAGAAGATGGAGGATGTTTACCATGAGAGATTGACAAAGGATGTCTAAGGGTGCACTTGATCTGGAAGAACTAAACTATTAGGATAAATCAGAAGCCAGAATGCCAAGTACCTCTCAGAATTGCTTATTTAGTCTCAATTACATTGCTGAACAGCAATGAGCTTGGGACTTGGGTTTGGAAGGAGGGGAAAAGAATGTGAATGGCTCATGTCTGTCAGGTCTTCCAAAGGGCTCTGTCTGGCTTCAGTCCATTATTAAATTTAATGAATATTCAGTGGTTCCAGGTAGACTTCAGGGGTCTAGCGCTACCCACCTTAAAGTTTGCTGCTGTGAGTCAGTTCACAAGGAGTGAATGCGTGGGCCTGTATTCCTTCCTGTGCTCATGTCTCCAACTTGGGCATTGTATCAGCTGATGGTATCTGGAGTCTTGCTGAGTTCTAATGGGATGAGAGGCTTATTCTCTGTAGAGCACGCATTTAGACACTGGGTTTCTCATTCCTGTATTCTCTGGAAAAAAATAAACAAAACAAAACCCCGAGGAATCATCCTTGATTCCCCTCTTTCCACCACACCCCTTTCTAATTTAGTAGTAAATTCCTGGAATAATGTGCTTCGAACAGGATCCCCTCTCACACTGCTCTCCATCTTGGTTTACCTGAAGCCCTCCATCAGCCTTCCAACACATTTGGGGTAAAGTCAGAAAGTCTCACTGTGGCCTCAGATGGTCACATGATCTGACCCTCTACTCATCGCCAGCCGCACTTTCCTTTATCTCTCTTCCAGGTGCCCCAGCCTACATCACCTCACTTTCACTCACACATTTTGCCACTTCCATTTTCCAGGATGTTTTCTCCTTAGATCTTCACACAAGTCATCGTCCCCCACCCCTCATTAATCCTCCTTCAAGTGTTCCCTGTTTCTTTGATGCCTTTGTGGGAAGTGATGCCCTTTCTTCTCTGTGTTACTCCTCAGCTCCGACCTTACCTTGTCTTGTCTTCATATGGCAGCAGCTCACCATTTCCAGGTGTTACTCTAATAGCTCCTTATCTATGTATGGATTCCCCATTCTCACCTCTAGAATACTGGTTTTTGATAGCAGGGACTTCACTTACTGATCATTTTATCCTACTGCCTAAAAGAGGATCTGGAAAGTAGTCATTGTTAGAAATTGACTGTTGAGTTCATGAGTGGATTGTAGAAAGAGGCCATAGGGTTATAGGTCAAGTCATGTGACGACTCAACAAGGTAATGCTTGTGGAGACAATGAGAAAGGCACAGTAAATGAATGTGGTGAGGGCTGGTGGCAAGAGTTGTCCTGGAAGCCACAGGCACAGGCGTGGGACACTACAGAGCTTCTAAGAAGTTGTAGCCATGTCAGAATTTGGATCAGTGACCATAATAAGACAATCGCCAAAGCCAAGGTCAAGGCCATGGTAACCAACGTGAGTTCCCAGCAGGAAGAATGTGAGGCACCTTCAGGTCATTTCTTAGATGGAAACTTTTTACCTCATTGATGGGACAGAGCCGCTCTGGGGCCTGAGTAGCTCTGAAGCTGAGTAAACTTGCTAACCCCAGGAGGCTGTAGATTGGGGTTGGCCATGACGCCATTGTTGTTCAGTCCATTTAAAACTGTGAAACATGTTTTCCCCAACCAGCTTCAACATACTATAACCTCCCTCTTGCATGCCACCCCTATCTACTCCCCGCAAAATAGCCCAACAATTCTCCAGGCAAGATGTCACAATGTAGACAGCCCCCCAGAGACCAATGAGTTCCATGGCCCACTCACTTCTCATGTCGGGGGAACTCCGCTCAGCAGCAAGGGGCTCTGGGCTGTCTGGGAATCCCCATGGCGGCAGCAGCAGCAATCTCTGCGGAGCTGAGCAGCAAAACAATTTTCAGATTTAGCACCACAGCCTCACGAGGAGGGAGGGCTGCTGCTGTTGACGCTTCGAAAATGCAAAGCCGGACTACTGAGATTATCTGGGGTGTGGGAGGTCAGCCCTACAGGCTGGAAGCAAAGGTCCCAGCTGGAAGCGCTGCAGAGGTTAAGCCCTGCATGTCCAGCCTCGCCAACCTCCGTTCTGCTGGCCCACCCTAGGGATCTGAACAGCAAGAAATCCGTGACTGTGTGTGCATAACCCGGTCCATCCCTCGAGGCTAAGAAGGGAAGGGGCTTGGCGTGGCTTTCAGAGGAAGTGAGGTGAGGATTCTTCTCCACTACACAGCTAAATAAGCCACTCAGACCTTTCATGACTCACAAACCACAGACCCCACCACAGCCGGCATGCGCCTCTTCAACCTTGTCTACAGATATTGATAGAGAGCCTATTGTGTGACTGACACTGTGCTGGGGGGGGGGGGGTTGAGAATGGAGGGGTAAAGCAAGATTCACTCTCTCCGTTCAGATGCGGACAGTCCCGTTCCAGTGTGGTCTATTCTATAGAATGGAAGGTATCGAGTACCAGTTACAAGGAACTAGCTCTTGCCAGTTGTTTAACCGTGACCTTGGGCAAATCACTTCCCTTCTTTACCTTCATTTTCCCCCACCTGTATTTTAAGGAAATAACATAGGTTATGCGGCCTAATGGGGCACAATTTGTTAGCAACAACTTACCACATGCGCCAATAAAGGTTAGTTCTGCTTCCGGTTCTGATTTAAGGTAAGGGTTAGTGCAGAATTGCTATGAGGACACATTTTATATTGAAATAGTTGGGTCTTGAATAAATACACACACTTTTAGAGCCAAGACTAGAAAATAAGTGAGTAATTGGAAATAACATTTTTGCTTCCCATTTGAGCGTCTTTCTGTCCGTGTCTATCTCCCTCTCGCTTTTCTAGAAGCCCTGTTTTCTGGATCTGCTGATTGATAGACTGGAAGGAATTCAAGCAATGCAGATAGACCACATCATCACGGGTTGAGCGTGGGGCCCGCCTTACAGGGCTTCACCTTAACCTAAATGATGATGTCATTCTAGGCATCAATGGGATCTCTCCTGAGACTTATTAAAGAGTTAGTTGGTCATTGGTGCTGAGAGAGAGACACACAGAGATGGAAAAGCCACAGCAATAGACCCATGACTGCACAGGAACTTGGTCCTTGACAGATCTCTGGAGAGAGGAGGAACCATCCAAGCACTGTAATCACAGACTACAGAGAAAAAGTGTGTTCCAAGTGCTGGATGGCATCGGGGCCTCAACTGAGAAAGGCAGTTTAAAGTCTTGCAAAGTACACATAGAACACCATGAAACACTGACATAGTGCATTTGTCACTAGCAAAGACTCCACAAACTTAAAGCATAAGCTTCAGGCTAAAGAAAGGTATTTCCAGTGCCTGTTGCCGGCAAAGAATTCAAAATAATATTTTATTTCCCACACATCCATAGGAAAGAAAATCAAATAAATAAAAGCAAATCAAATGGTGGAGTCACAGGAAAGGGAGCACAAATTGCTCTCGATAGCAAGAAAAATTTGAATTAAAAAAAATCATAGCATGATGTGATTTTGTACTCTTTGGGCTGATGAAATGATATATCTCGTAAAAACTGAGTTTTGGAAAGGAGAAATAATTAAAAGTTAATATAAAATCTAGGAAATTGATGTACGAACACTGTCTTAGTTCGGGTTTGTATTGCAGTGAAGAGATACCATGATCACTGCAACTCTTCAAAAGGAAAACATTTAATTGCGGCTGGCTTACAGTTTCAGAGGTTTAGTTCATTATCGTCATGATGAACATGGCAGCATGCAGGCAGACATGGTGCTGGAGAAGGAGTTGAGAGTTCTACATCTTGATCCACAGAAAGCAGAAGGAGACTGTGTGCCACATTGGGCATAACTTGAGCATATGAGAACTCAAAGCCCACTCCCACAGTGACACACTTCTTCCAACAAGGCCATACCTAATAGTGCCATTCTCTATGGGTCAAGCATTCAAACACATGAATTTATGGGTCCCAACCTATTCAAACCATAAAACCAATCAAGTTCAAGTGCTCTTCTATATATTTGATTCTGCAAGCATCTAAGAAAATGGAAAATAATTTGTTTCCTTTCCTTTAAAAAATCTACACGGGCCGGGCGGTGGTGGCGCACGCCTTTAATCCCAGCACTCGGGAGGCAGAGGCAGGCGGATCTCTGTGAGTTCGAGGCCAGCCTGGTCTCCAAAGCGAGTTCCAGGAAAGGCGCAAAGCTACACAGAGAAACCCTGTCTCGAAAAACCAAAAAAAAAAAAAAAAAAAAAAAAAAAAAATCTACACGGATAATAAATTAATGTTACTGGTATAACATTGGTATATTTTATGAGAAAAAATTTAATTTATATTATTTTCATATTTTTATTACTTCATTAATAATTTCATACATGCATACAATGCTTTTAATTATATTCACCCCCACTCATTCCTCCTAACTCCTCCCAGATCCCCACCCTTTCCCAATTTCTTATATTCTTCCTTTCTTTCCTTTTTTTTTTTTTTAAATAATCTATTAAGTCCAATTTGTACTGCCTATGAAGTCACCAGCAGCGCAGAGCCATCCATTGGAGGAAGGTTGACAATCTACGGTCACAGGCTTAAGGAAAACTGACTGTTCCTGTCACAGAAGCCATCTGCTGACAGCTCCCCTCTTCTGGGATGGTCCCTGAGCTTCCGCGTGGTATACATGTCCTGTTTGTGCTGTTGGTTCACTTTCTGCTTTATGGATTTCAAATTAGATCTTCAGTTGAATGATGGATACCTGACTGTACCTCCTGCATCTGGAACACACACTTTGACTCTGTGCCATGTTCCCTTTGCTCATGGAGGACAAGGAGGCCATGTGTGCATGTGTGGTTCCCTCCCCTTCACAAAGGTGCTGGCTCAGGGGATGCAGACCTGAAACACAGTCCATCCTCTGCTCTCTCAGCGGTCCCTGTGGGCACAGGCTGGCATCTGGCATGCCCGCATCAAGCAGAGTTGGCATTCTTTCCTAGCTCAGGCACCTAGAAAGAGGCTCTCCTATGCTGACCTATGACTAGAATGCCTTTTCTGTTTGTACAGAGGCATAGATTAGAGTGAAAGCAGGGGCTGGAATTGGCCAAGTCATTCCTAACAAGGTTGGACACACACCCCACTGAGGACATAGAGGGAAGATGCATTGGCTCACTTGTCTATACTTCAGCCTTCTCTCTCAACATCCTCCAAGTCTTCAGTGCTTGAAAATAAACTGGGTGCCACATACCTGGCTCCTTTAGCCAAGATACACCCATATTAAGACTACTGATGAGCTTTTACCTTTTTTTCCTGAGACTGTGGACATTTTCTGATGGGCTTGAATGGAAATGCACAAAAGGTTGAGGTATGCTGTATTAGTACATAGCTAGGAAATCAAACTAAGGCAGTTTGAAGTGAAATAATATATTCAAGTGGTATTTGCCTCATTTCTACTTTGGGGACATAGTAGGGCTCTGTATTCATTCTAGGCTTAGGAGGATGAGAGTGGTACCTGTACTCTTCTTTAAGAACCCCTGGATCAGCAGGAGATATCAATGAATAATATGTTTAGTGCAAAATAAACAGGTATTTCTATCTGTGCCTAAAAACTGTAACCAATATTTTGAGAGACTTGTGTTAACAGCGATGATGATGATAATTGGATTGGTGCATTAGTGGATTCTACCTGTTATAAAATATCTTGGTTCTAAGTTAAAGCCGATGTAGTTTATATCATGTGAAATGCACCCATCCATTTTTTCCCTAACCAGTAATCTAAGAAACACCTGGTGAGTGCCTACTATGGGCTGAGGGCCCAGGGGTTGAAGATGAGGCCAGAATTCTTTAAGAAAATTCCCAAGCCCTTTAGAACTTTTACTACAAAAGAGAGAAAAGGGGAGGAAGGGGAGAAAGGAGGGACAGAGGGACAGGGTGAGGAAATGAAGGCAGGCAGGAAGGGAGGGAAGTGGGGAGGGATGGGAAGTCCCTCCTTGGGGATGCCAGTTTGCAAGGAAGAGTGGTAGTTGACAATGGCATCATTTAAGCATCTGCTCCTGCCTGGCCTTTATCTTTCCCTCTGCAGAATGGTTGTTACCCAAAGTGTGAAGGACACAAAAGGATGCAGAACCCCGGGGGCTCTGGCAGAGATCACTCTGCATCCGAGATATAGCTTACCTGGTTGGTCCTTAGGGAACACGTGGATGACCAAGTAAAAATGCGGGCCCAGCTTCTAAGCTTTAGCCCACAAGCCTGAGGTCTATTAGCAAAGTGCAGACAATTAAAAGCTCCGGCTTTTTCATTGTTGTAATTACAGCAACAGCTCTGGTACAAATTATGATTCATTTACTGTTGAAGCAATTAACATCTGGGCCGCCACCAAGGAAACCTTTTTTTTTTTGGTTGCAAGATGGCATCACATGGTGCTCACAGAACTGTAGAGATTCAGCTCCAGGAAGAGGAGGAGGCTTTGCTCCAGGCTGTAGCGGCAACAGGGGTTTTCTTCATCATAGAAGTGGGGCTCTAGCACCCCTGAGATGAGCGTGATTCACAAGATCATTGTGACCTTTGTTATATGCATACTGTTTTTATGAGAATACACCTGCAAAATGAGCATGGCTGTTTAGCCGGCAAGAAATTTAAATGAGATTATTCCTAAGGCATAATGCCTTATGCATTCAAGTGAAAGCATTTTGATTTCTTTCCAATTTGTCTCTTGGAGGTGGCCAATGAAATTTTTCTGTAATGGATGATGTTGTTCAAATGTCTGAGTCTCTTAAAATTGTATGTTGAAATTCTACCGTCAAGGTGAAAATTCTATCCTCAAGGCGATGGTATTAGGACTCTTAGGGAGGTGATTGGGCCATGAAGGGGAACCCTCACACTGGGATCAGTACCTTTTATTTAAGAGATCCCCGACAATGGGCTCTGTCCAACATCACAGGGAGAGGCGTTGCCTTTGACACAGGCAGCAGGCCCTCAAAAGACACAAAATCTGTTGGAACTTTATACTGTATCCCTCAGTTCCCAGAACTATGAGGAATACAGTTCTGTTGCTAATAAGCCACCGGATTTGTGGTGCTTTGTTAATAGTGTCCGACCTGCACTGAAATAACAGATACATACAAATCCAGTGTCCATCGTGAGGTCTGCAGTAACTTGGGGACAATCAGGACATGATCTCAAATGTTGGTATTGACTTCAGAGCCCTCAAATGTTGCCTATGTTACAACTCATGCTACTGAAAATGACAAGAACCCAGGCTGAACCAACTCAAACACAGTTGGGAATCTCATCTCTAGAGTGTCCTGGAAGCTCTTTTGACTTCTTCACTTGGAGTTAAACTTTATCTGCCCAAGATTTTGCTGACTCTTGTGTTGGATTTATTTCTAGGCTCTGAGTAGGATCCCCAGAAGTCCAAGTTGTCCTTTCACAAGTCAGGATCCATCCAAGTTAAGCAAACATTTGACCTAGAGCTTCACTCCAAGTCCCTTAAATTCATCACGATGGGGCCAGTGTAGGTCTGGATGAGCCACTATACCTAAGGAACACTGATGGCTACTGTTGACTTTTGCTCAAGACTAGGAGCAGATTCTTACACTATGTGGGGTTGAAAGTCAGGGAAGATGGAGCATCACTAAGAAACCAGCAAGCACTTGGACCTGAGAATCAGTGCTGCTGTGAGAAAAAAGGATGGAGTTTTCTTAGAGCAGTGGTTCTCACACTGTGGGTCACAGCCCATATGGGGAGGTTGAACCCCCTTTCATAGGGGTCACCTAAGACCATTGGCGAACACAAATATTTACGTTATGATTCATAACAGCAGAAAAATTATAGTTTATAGTTATAAAGTAGAAAGAAAAATAATTTTATGGTTGGGGGTCATGAGGGACCATATTAAAGGGTCAAGCGTTAGGAAGGTTGAGAACCACTGCCTTAGAGGAAATCTCAATTGCCCGTCACCATGCTTTGTGGACCATGGCCCCTCTAGGTATGGTCTGGAGCTGAGAGAATGAACAGCTACCATGAGATGTTGCTTTCATTTCTTCCCATTAGCCTCAAACAGTCCTAAACTTGGCTTCCAAACCCTGGCTGGAAAGCAGTTATAGCCATAAACCTGTGGTGAGAACTCAAGGTATAAACTAACATGTAATCAGCAGGGCTGTCTGAAAGAGGTGATCTGACAATTACTCAGATCTCCCCAGAGCACACGAAGCGGAGTTGAAGCAGTCATTTTCTCCACGGGAATTTTGGCAGACAGCTAAATGGTGACTTTGTAAACAGGTCTCTGAAAACAGCTACCAAGAGCTCTTGTTGCCTGGTAGACCCGCTCTGTATATGAGGTTGGGGTTGGGTGTTTTGTTAATGCATTTATTCCTCACTCAGGTCTACTGGAGAAGATAGAGTCATGTGCATCCCCCAGGTAAGGAGTCCGCAGGCCAACGTAGGCAGAGAAATGTCTGGATTCATAACAAACAAGTGTGAAGGCAGGATTCGAGCCCAGCACTGTCAGCTCCAGAGCGGGGGTGAGGGGTGGGGAGTGGGTTACCAGATTCCTTTAGCTTCCCTCCCTTCTTCTGAGATTGTACCCAAGCCGTAGCATCCATCTTTCCGGCTCACCCGTCAGATTCGAGAGTCTTTTCTATGATGACGCCATGTCCTTTGCAGCAGGAAAGCCAGTTCCAAGTATTTCTGGGACACTAGTGGAGTTTGACAACTGAGGATAGAAGGAAAGACCCATGGTAGTATATTTGAAGATACATCTTTAGCAGAGGAGAATGTAATTCTTGGACGTTCTTAGATCCAGTTTTGCACCAATTGTAAGTCTGGTGGTTGGCTAAGAAGACGCCACTCAGCTCTCCACCTGCCTGATAGCAGCTCCCTCACACTAGTGAAATGAATCGCTGAAAAGCTGCCCTGACTCATTCCTGAAGTCTGTCCATGCCAGCTTCTGCCACCCCCGCTCCACAGAGACCAAGCTTATTAAGATCTCTGAAGATCCTCACTCCTAAGCCCACGTGGAAATTCTTCCTCATGCCTCTTTTCTGGTCTCCATGGTGCTTGGATCACTCCATGATGCCTAACATTCTCTCTAGTAAGCATTAACTGGGCTGTCTTCCCTAAGACAATATTCTATGTCATTGCGTGGTGGTCCTGTGTGTCCCATCTAGGACTGGTAATCACATTAGTGACAGATAAGATAAGCACCCTGCACATTTAATGCATCGGTTTGGAATATGGTTTAGAGGTAACTTGTGCCCTAAGAGAAAATGTGCAGGATGCTTGGTCCATGCAGGATGGAGGTTGTAGAAACTTCAGAGATGGTGCTTAGCAGAAGGTAACTGCTGCTTCTTGGGAGTCTCTTAGGAATGGATCAGTATTCTCAAAAGGACTGATCCTGGCTCCTCCTTGGCCTTTTCCTTGCTTGCACACCTTCTTCTTCTGGGGCCAGCTCTCTTTCAGAGGATGCAGCCAGGATGTGATGCCATGCTGCTTGAATTCTAGAACTATGGACTGAATAAATCTCCCTCTTTTACCCAGATTCAGGCATTTTATGAGAGCAACACACAAGGCACGTGGACAGAAGGTCGATCTCAGAATTTTTATAAATGACCCGACTCCTGCATGACAATTATGAATCAAGAACATCTGGCATGCAAATTATGCTTCTTACTCTCATCTCATAGAGACCCTGTGTGTTTTGAGCTTGGATGTATAGAGGCTTTGACGTCAATTTAAGGTATCTCCTCATCTTCACTCCAATAAGTCACAGCTTTTGGGTTGTGGTGGAGGTATCACGTCATAGCTTGGTTGATTCCTTATCCATCATCTCTTCTATCGTCTTCATTTAAATCCTAGCTATGTCTTTATTCATCGCTTTCTCATGTCTCCATTTTCTTTTTAATTTTTTTCTTTTCTTTGTGTTAGTTTTCTTCCTTTCCTTCTCGTTGCTCCCCACTCCCTCTTCGTAAGGTCTCACGTACCCCAGGCTAGCCTTGACCCGAAGATGACCTTGAATTTCTGATCTGCCTGTCTTGATCTCTCCGATGCTGGGACTACAGACATGAGCCACCATACCTTGTTTATATGGAGCTGGGGATCAAAGCCAAGACTTCATGCATGCTAGCCAGCACTCTGCCACCTGAGCTACATCTTTGGCTCAGTGATAATAGTCAATGCCCAGACAGGAAAACAGGCTTTGCACCAGAGTTTAGTAGGTAATTAGTTAGGCAGCATTGGAGGGGTGAAACAAATCAACTGAAGTTTGAGGCGGCATGGAAATCTTGTCTTTAAGAAGCAGCAAGGGGAAGAAAGGGAAGCTCATGGAAGGAGCTATACGGAGAAAAGATGGAGGCAGCTGGCTCAGGAACTTCCAGAGAGTTCTGGGCATATAGAAGAACTCTGGAAATGAAAACTGACTGCTATCCTGAAGGCCATGGAGTAGAATGGACAGAAACAAAGGCTGAAAGAGGAACGATTAAATCCTTTCTCCCTCCACATCTAGTCTCCACATCTAGTATCCCTCTTCTCCCCACCACGGGCAGTTCTGTAAAAGACCCAGCAGTAAAGGTAACATAGATTTTCTCACCAGTGCCAACATCCCCAAAGCTGAACATAGAAACTGGGTGAATTAGCTGTTTTGTCTTAGTGCTCTGACGAAATACATGGCTGAGGCATCTTAATGAAGGGAGGGTTTCTACATGACCCACAGTTGGGGGTATATTCATAATGACGGAGGAAGCATTCCATTTAGCAGTACAGGCATCTGGTCACATTGCCTCCACAGTCAGGAAGCAGAGAGAAAGGAATGCTGGTGTGCACAGACCACATTCTCCCTCTCTTCATTCAGTCCAGGATTCTGGCTCATGTCATGGCCTTGTCTTAGTCAGGGTTTCTATTGGTGTGGAGAGACACCATGACCACGGCCACTTTTATAAAGAAAATATTTCATTGGGGTGGCTGGCTTACAATTTTAGAGGTTCAGTCCATAATCATCATGGCGAGAGCATGGCAGCGTGCAGGCAGACATGGTGCTGGAGAGGTAGCTGAGAGTCCTACATCTTGCAGGCAACAGGAAGTTGACTGAGAGACTGGGTGGTATCCTGAGCATAGAAAACCTCAAAGCCTGGCCCCACTGTGACACACTTCCTCTAATAAGGCCACACCCACTCCAACAAAGCCACACCTCCTAATAGTGCCACTCCCTATGAGATTATGGGGGCCAATTACATTCAAACTACCACACCTCCAAACCCCATTTACAGTAGATCTTCTCATCCCAATTGACCTAACCTAAAAACTTCCTCACAGGCATGCCCAGAAGTTGTTTCCATGCTGGATGAGTCTGAATCTCATCAAGTTGGCAGTCAAGATTAAACATCCTAATACATCTTATAATTTGGATCAAAAGTGTCCCCCAGAGGTCCATTTGGTAAAGGACAGGCCCCCTACATGATGCTATGAGAAAGAGGTGAAGCCTTAAGAGGTAGACCTAGTGAGCTATTTGGGTCATTGGAGACACACCATTGAAGAAATGAGTGGTACCCAACACCATTCTCTCTCTCTCTCTCTCTCTCTCTCTCTCTCTCTCTCTCTCTCTCTCTCTCTCTCTCTCTCTCCTCTCAATGGCTTTGTTCTTCCCCTTGCTTCCTTCATGAAGTGGCATCACAGCCTTAATACAACACAGTCAATAATAGATCATGGCTGAAGCTCCCTCAAATTGTGATCCACAGTTCTTTTTTTTTCAGGGAGAAACGTATCTAGAATTTCCATTCCCCAAGTTTGCTAGGTCTTTATTCCTCCTCATCACAAAAAGATAAATAGAGCCAGTGAGATGGTTCTGTGGGTAAAGGCACTTAACTCTAAGCCTGATGATCTGAGTTCTATCCCCAGCACTCACGTGATGGAAAGAGAGAACTAACTCCGGCGAGTTGCCCTCCTGACTCCCACACTCCCACTGTGTCATGTCCACACCCATACACATGCACACGAAACACTCAAAAGAGTGAATATACACTTGCTTTTAAGCTCTGGACAAATGATTCCCAATTTTCCTTGGGAAAAGCATCTACATTTCTTTGACAAGTTTTTGTTTCCTGCTTAGATGAGGGGTGGAAATACTAAATTTAGACCAAACTGTTAAATTAGGTCCAATTGTCAAATTTTCAAGTCATTTATGGTTTAACACACTTACATTTCAAGTAAATATCCAACCCGACTCAGATGTCGATATAATTAGTCTCTGCTCAGTTTGACACACCGATTTCATGCCTCTCTCTTAGAGGAGTTTTTTTTTCCCCTCCTCTCTTAAGACGCCAAGAATGCCCATGGCCCTCTACTGCTGTAAGTCAAGGAATGTGTATGTGTCCGCAAACGTGAGGGCTTGGTGAGTAGAGACAAAATCTAGCAGTCAGGGTGGAGCTGGGGGCTTTCTCCTGGGTCTAATCCCTGGCATATGACTCTCTCAGCCTGGAGGATGCATGCTGCTGTCCTCTCATGGGGCATGCTGGGTAGACATTGGCTCTTCTATTTTATGCAAAAGTATATGTGTGGTGTGTACTTATGTGCACATGGAGACGAGAGGGGGATGGTCAGTGTCTTCCTCAATAAGATAAAATAAAACTCCCCACCTTATCAACTGAGAAAGGATCTCTTGAGCTGGAGAGATGGCTTCAGCCATTAAAGGCTAGGCTCGCAAACAAAAACATAAGACACAGGATCTCTTATCGGAAGCCAGAGCTCCCCGATTGGACCAGTCTAAGCTGGCCACCTTGCTCATGGGCTCTCTAGCCTCTATTCCAGATGTGGGATTGCAGATGAGCCTCCGCACCTGTGGGGCACTTATGTGGGTGCTGGGTATCAGAACATCTGCCCCAAGGTTTGTGTGGCATGCCCTTTACCCCCCAGCCAGCTCGCCACAGCAGCTGTGGTTCTTGATGAGTTTTCTGCCGTCTGAGTATCCTGCTGTCCACCCTGTCTCTCGGCCCTGGAAAGCAGTCTCTAGGAGTCCCCATACACCCCTGCGGTGCCACAGTGGATGGGCTGCTGCTGCTGCCGCCTGACATCCTCTTCTAGTCTTGGGGATTTTAGTCCGGAGCTCCTCCTGCCTCTTCCCCAGCTTGCTTCTGTTCTCACAACAGACTGACTCCTCTAGGCTACCTCGTTCAGGCTCCAAGACCAGCTGGATGTGGAGACCATCCAGCAACTGGGAGAGGTTGTCGCAGATTTCAGGGTGCAGATGGCATCACTGGCAGAAGTGGGGTGTCTTTTATAGTTTCAGTTCTTGGCGGACAAGCCCTTGCACCCCAGTAATGCCGTCTCTTTCCTTTGTCTTCCCACCTATTGGAGTTAAATCCGTGCCTGCCCTGCCTAATCTTTGAGGTGTGTTACGACCTCCTCTTTGACCCTTGACTCCATCATCATCTGGATAAACAGGTTTCCAAGGTTTAATCCCCCCCTTTTTTTTGTTTTTGTTTTGAAACAGGGTTTCTCTGTGTAGTTTTGGTGCCTGTCCTGGATCTTGCTCTGTAGACCAGGCTGGCCTCGAACTCACAGAAATCTCCCTGGCTCTGCCTCCCGAGTGCTGGGATTAAAGGTGTGCACCACCACTGCTCGCCTTTAATTCCCTTTTAATAAATACTCTCATGGCTCCCATCTTCCTGATTCCATAGGCCCCGCCTGGTTTATACCAGTGGGTACCTTCAGAATTCCCTCCACACCCATCTTCTTGGCTCTATTAAAAAAAAAATGCAAAGTTGTCTTTGCTAGCTTCTCACTGGCTCAGGCCAGCAAATCTTACCCCCCAGTCAATGTCAGCTGAATAACCGGCCTTAAATCCTCTAGTTAGAAAACTACCCCGATCCAGGTTAGAAATGCCCAAGTGACACCTTGTCCTACAATAAGCAGGGGCAGGGAAAAGTGTAATAAGGGCCACAGAAAGACAAGTCCTCACTCACATAGGGTGAAAAGAGCTTGAACTGTCACAATAAAACAGTGGGTACTGGAGGCTGGTGAGGTCGGGGTGGGGATGGAGAAATGATTGCAGCAGGTGCTGGAGAACAGTGGAGCTGGAGGACTAATTTCCAATGTCCTGTGGAAGTAGGGTCACAGTGGTTGACAACAGCATGTTTCAAAATTACTAGCAGGAGAGGATTCTGAATGCTCCTGGCATGAAGAAATGATGGATGCCTGGGGAAGACATGTCAGTTAATTACCCTGATCTTATCATTACATAACCTGGTAGAACCTTTCTTCCTTTTTCCAGTGACCAGCACCCATCTCGGGCCTCTTTAACATCAGTCAGCATTCGACGAAGACTCTATACCCCATCACATGATCAGTCACCAACCAATCACAGGCACCAACAACCCAAAAGATACATTGGAAAAGGCTGGTGCCTTCAAGGAGAAGTGATTCAACATGAAACAAGATCAAACTCCCATCAAACAGACAACAACAAAAAGTAAACATGAACATTAGCTCCGATTCCATATGTGACCCTGGACACAATGGATTAATGTTGAGACTGATGCCCCACCTGCAGACTTGGCAAGCCCCCCCCCCTCCCACTTTAGCTTTTATTTTTATCGGTTGAAATATTCCCATGATTCGTTGTCACGTTTTCCTTTCAGGATTATTCACTTTCAGAGATAGATGGAGATCAATAGTCCTAGTTTGAAATTGGCATCTTTGGAGAAGAAATATGTGATACGTCTCTCTGTAGATTGGCTAGAACCCCAATTAAGAAAACAGTGCATTCTTTCATGAGTATGCCAGCCTGCAGATCCCTGAAGATTATTTGATGCTGTTGTTAAGATTCTGATAGTCTTTTGTGTAATCTTATCTATCACTGAGTTTTCTTTCTTGTCTCTTTTTGTTTAGTTTCTGGAACGGAATTTTGTTTAAGAGGCCCTGGCATGAGAAAGAGTGGCCATTTTTCTATGAAAACTAAGAAAAGTGGTCAGATGGTCAAACACTGAAGTTAAGAAGTCTGCCCACTGTTGGACCTTCTAGGATGAGGCTTCCACAGTAATTCATCTCATTTGGGGAGTCATATGCCATGAGAAAAGTATGTGTGTGTGCACATGCATATGCATGTTGTTAGGGATCAAACCCAGGGCCTCCTACATACCAGGCAAGCGCTTTACAATCGAGCTCCACTCAGAGTCTAGATATGGGTATTTTGATCTGGAAAAATTTTGTGCAGGGCTGGGAGTCACTTCCTTGATTGTAGTTGCTATCTGACTTGAGAGAAGGCAGCCCCCACAGTCATCCACCTGGCAGGCTGGGCCTCACTGTCTGCCCTTTCAGTAAATATTTGTTGAGGATCATCAATATGCAGGCACTATAGTTGGGTACTATAAATACATTAATAAACCAAAAATTGGTTAAAAACTGTCCTCATAAAAATTATGAGCATGTATGTGTAGATAAAAAAAATTAGCCAAGACATTCTGTCTCATGTATGCATGTATATGTAGTTGTTAGATTGAGAAATGTCTCCTAGGGTAGGCATCTGAACACTCAGTCGCTGGCCAGTTTAGGAGGTAAAGTCTTACCGGGGGAAGTATGTCACTGGAGGTGGACCTTGAGAATACATAGCCTTATCTTACCTCCACTTTGTGCTCTCTCTGCTTCGTGTTTGTAGTAACATATATGATCTCTCAGCTACCTGCTCCTGCCTCCATGATGGACTCTTAGCTCTCTGGATCCGTAAGTCCAAATAAACTCTCCTATAAGTTGCCTTGGTCATGGTTACAGAAAAATAACTAATATAGGATGTGCGGTGCTTGAATTATCTATTATATACGTATGTACAGATGCTTGTATGTATTATCTAATATATATATATATATATATGCAAGTGTGTATGTGCTACCTATTATATATATATGGATATCCATATATATCCATATATATATGGATATGGATGGATGCGTGTATTATCTATTATACCTTGTATGTATGGGTGTGTCCTGGTGGGTTTCTATTGCTAACAACCTCGAGTCATTCAGGAAGAAGGAACCTTAGCTGAAGAATTGCATCTATCAAATTGGACTGTGGCTGTGTCTACCAGAGCCTACTGCGACTGATGATTGATGTGGGAGAGAGAGAAGGCCCATCCCACTGTAGGTGGTACCAACTCGCAGCAGGTGGGCCTTCTCTGGATAAGAAAGCTGGCTCAGTGGTTGAAGGCTAGGCTTACAACCAAAATTGCAGGAACACTAGCTCAGTTAGCATGCACCGGATAGCTACCAAAGCCAACAAGCAGAGTTCCTCCCTGGCTTCTGCTTGAGTTCCTGTCCTAACTTCCCTCTGTGAAGGACTATGACCTGGGTGTGTAAGTTGAACTCTTTCTTCCCCATGCTGCTTTTGGACGGAGAGTTTGTTGTCGCTGTTTTAATTTATCGCAGAGACGGAGTGAAATTAGAACAGTATATGTGCATCCACCTATCCATCTATCTCTTTGTTAATCTATCTCCTTCTGTGTCTCAGATGGTCATAAAGCTTATGAAGGAGACCAAAGCAGTAAGGAAGGCCTCGCTGTCAAGGCACATTTGACATTTGATCAGAGACCCAAAGGGGGTGCAGGGATAATACTGCAGAGACTTGGGGGGATAGCAACTGTAAAATTGAAGTATGAGGGATAGACTATCAAAGACAGACTGGGTGGAGATTTGGCCTGGTGGTAGAGGGCATCCCACTGAGCTCTGTTTTCGGTACTCTGAAGGAAAAAGGCAGGCTCCCCAGAGCTCAGAGCTGGTGAAGACTGTAGCTGGATGTAGTTAGAGATGTAGTGGGGACCAAGTTGTCTGGAGCAAAGTCTCTCAGTTTGCTGTCTGGCAGGGACTGTGGACCCTATATACCCATATGTTCCATTTGCATTTCTTTTATCTTTTCTTATTGCATTTTAACATAACTTATGTTCAGTTACATCTAGATTATTTTATACATCTAAAAATGCCAGTTTGCCTGGGGCTGGAGCTCAGTTGGGTAAATACCTAAGACCCTGGATTCAACCCCCAGCCCTACAGAAATGGACTATGGCGACACTGGCCCTTCATCTCAGGAGGTTAAAAAGTTCAAGGTCATCCTCTGCTACATAAAGAGCAAGGCCAGCATGGACTACATGACATCCTGTCTGAAAAAGAATATTATTCTGATAAAGAATTGACCGACTCATAGAGATTTCCTAAGAGATCTTATCATGAAGCAGGTAAGGAATTACAGGGCTGCTGTGCCAGGATTGAAGTTTTTATTCTGAGTGAGAGAATAGGGTACCACAGAGAATCATGCCGCCATCCTGGCTCCCATACTGAGTGTATGAAAGAGATAAATATGGGACAAAAAGGGTCCGTGAGGAGTCTCTGCCATCAATTCAGTTGGGAGATGATAATGGCCTGAGTCCAAGAAGCAGCCTTGGAAGAAACACGAAGACCATGAGGTTTTCTTCTCTCCCCCCCTCCCCAAGCTGAGGCCCGAACCCAGGGCCTTGAAAGCACTCTGCCACTGAGCTAAATTCCCAACCCCGACTGTGAGGTTTTCATGGCCAGAGTCGTTACTTTCTTCTGAGTTAGGGTACAGACAGGGGGAGCAGGCAAGAGAAACAACAAAGACCAGACTTAATTTGGGCATGTCCTGCATATGAAATGACTTGAATATCCAGTTGAAAAATGTCATACCCACAGCTGAAGACATAAGCCTGGAAGTGTGGGGAGCGGTTGAGGCCAGTTGGAAAAACTGGTTTAGTTTGGTGTTGTTATTATCATCCTAGAGAGTGGTTTGTGTGAGAAGAGGTGATTTTTGATAGTGTTGTCCCAGAGCAAGTGAAGTTCTGGGTTCATGAAGAAGAGAGCATCCTGTGAGTCATGAGGAAATCCAGAATGGGCTCAAGTCCCTAAAATCTAGGGATAAATCCACTTCAGTCAGGATTGACTGCTCCACACAGCAACAGGTCAAATAGGCCTTATGCTTGGCCATGGACTTAGCAACTTGGAAACCATTCATGACCTAGACAAGCGCCCTGGTCAAATGTTTGGGACAAAAGTCTTACTGAAATACACTCAAGAAAGAGAAAGAAGGACTGACTGGAGAAAACAGGAACAGACAAATCTTTTGAGAAATGTTCCTGGGGGGTGGGGTGGAAACCCAACCTTTGGTGAAAGATCTTTAAGAGTGAACGATGTTTAAGAAGGGAAGGGATAGTAGCCACATTTGCACACCGACAATGGCAATTTTGTCAAAACAGGACTCAGATGACTCAGCCTCAGGGGAGCCAACTGGGTAGGTGAGAAGTGGGTGGCCTCTAGTGGAAGAGCAAAGGCCTGACCTCAAACAGGCCCTAAGAGTTCACACACACAGAGCGATCGACAGGAAGGTGGAGAATGTGGGAGAAGGGTTGTGAGTGGGGGTGGAAGTAGAACTATAAATTCCCTCCTACTGCCACTGCCTCCTTGAGAACAACCGGAAGCATGGTCAGCCGTCAGCCGATGGGAAGGGGAAAGAGAGAGGTCACCACTGGTCATGGAAGACCGTGAAAGAGTGAAGGAAACAGGCAAACAGCGGCGCGTCCCAGGAGCATCCAGGGTCTGTGTTGTGTTTCGAATGAATCTCTTGGCTGGGAAGATGGCTCCGTCGGGAAAGAATGTGCTGTGCTAGCAGGTCGACTCGAGTGCAGATGCCTCAGCAGGCTTGTTAAAAGAAATTCTGGGATTGGCAGATTTAATAATAATAATGGTAATAATAGCAATAAACAAAATAATGAGTCTCTCAAGGAAGCTGTATTTTTTTTTCTAGTCACGTTCAACCCTTTGGGTAAAGGGCTGAAGTAGATGGAGAATTCGACTCCATCAGGATCGAGTTTTGTCGTGTGAGCATGGCCAAGGAAGGGAAGAACAGGGAATCAGGGAAAATGGGTGAAGAAGAGAAGCCATGGAGGTGGTGTAATCAAGGAACTAAAGAGGAAGATGGGAAATAGTGACTAGGGAACTGTGGGATGGTTAGTGCCGGGACTTTGGGAGGAACGGGACTGTTTGTCAAGACTAGATCTAAAGAATGCACACAGGGAAGAGAGGCTGAGGAAAGACAGACATCTCCACTGTACAGGGAAGGCCAAGGGCCCAAGGAGCCTCAGAGGAGCGTCTCCTCTGGTGATGCTCAGGGTCAGGAGGGGTGTTAAAAGAATGACAATTACTATTAATTAAGCCTGGAAATCAAACCTTCAAGGAGATGGGGGTGGTGGTGACCAGGGCCCCTTGATGACTGAACAAGTAGGAGACCGTGAGGGACAGTTCAAGGGCCTGGGATTCAAAGCTGGAAAGTGGGGATGGGGCAGTGATCTTTCTAAGATGGTTAAGGTGACGATAAGCATTTCCTTCACATATACTCCCCTGACTTCTGTTTCTAGAGCTTTCTTAGTCACGTGGGTGTAGCACAGAAGCACATACCATAATAACCACCCTTGTCCTTGCTCTTGCCCCTTTTAAGGTAGAATTTATATTTTTGATATTAAATTTTATAGGTCTTTTTTTATTGTACTTTGGGGTGATGAGCTTTATTTCTTTTTTTGAAATGGGGTTTCACGTATCCTAGGCTACCATTGAATTCATTACATAATTAAAAATAATATCAAACTCCTGATCCTCCTGCCTCCACTTCTGAAGTGCTGAGGTTACAGGCATGTGTCCCTAGGCCTGGGTGAGTGACATATGCTCTTGAGAATGTTGGTGAAAGTTGACCCAACGCTCATCCACGAACCCCTTTTACCCAGACACCTCCTAGCTGGTGGTGTCTATCTGGCACTGTTCTGGCCAACAGAGTGCAAGCAGAAGTAGTGTGAGCAAGGCTTCTGAGAAAGTTTTTCCTTTCCTAAGAAAAGCAAAGAAGCAGACTCGGGAGTCATTTCCCTTTAACCCCTCGGCCTTTTTCTTCTCCTTTTTGTAGAGAAGATGGGCAGCCTCAAGATGCAGCGATCAACCATGAGATGCAAGCATGAAGCTGTGCCCACATCCAGGTTGACAGAACAGAAACACAGAATGTCTGTGCTGTGGGGTTTATGTCGACTGGACACAAGATGAATTCATCCGAGAGGAGAGAACCTCAACCTCCGTAAGATCGGACTATAGGGCATTTTCTTAACTAATGATTGATGGGGAGGGAGGGCCCAGTCCACGGTGAGCAGTGCTATCCCTGGACTGCATGAGATTGATTCAGACCAGGAGAGAAACAGAGCCAGACAGTGGTGGCACACACTTTTAATCCCAGTATTTGGGAAGCATGCACATCATTAATCCCAGCACTAGAAAGGAAGGGATGGCTGGGCAGAGAAAAATATATAAGGAACTGAGGCTTTTCAGGCTGAGGAGTCCTAGAGGTAAGATGTGGGCCATTAAACCCAGGTCCTTGCACACAAGTGCTTTTACTCACTGAGCCAGCCATTTCTCCAGCCTGGCAGATCTCTCTCTCTCTCTCTCTCTCTCTCTCTCTCTCTCTCTCTCTCTCTCTCTCTCTCTCTCTCTCTCTCTCTCTCTTAGAAAATAGCTTTGTTGTGGAAGTAATAGCTCAGTAACAGAGTGCTTGCCGAGTATGCACAAGGCTCCAACTTTAATCGCCAGTGCTGCAAAACAAATAACAGACAGGCAAACAAGAATTATTGGAATAGAATTGGTATGGAAAGAGTTGAGCTTATTTCAAGAGTACAATATGATGAATTAGAACATGTGAAAACATACACACAATGTTCTTACCACAGCCAAGGGAGCAGAAATGGTTAGCACCTCTCAAAAGCTGCTTCATACCCCGTTGTTCTCTGTCCCTATGTCAAAGGCATACTGTATTAGTTTGGTTTTATTTTATTTTATTTTATTTTATTTTATTTTATTTTATTTTATTTTGTCAACTTGACACAAGGTAGAGTCATCTGAGACAAGAGATCCTCAATTGAGACAGTTGCCTCCATCTGATTGGCCTATAGTTGAGTCTGTGAGTGTGTTTTCTAGATTGATGATTGAGGTGGTAGGGCTGAGACTACCTGGGACAGTGCCACTCCTAGGCAGGTGGTTCTGAGCTGTACAAGAAAGCAGGCTGAGCCAGCAATTGGAGCAATGGGAGCCAGTAAGCAGCATCCCTCTGTGGCCTCTGCTTCACTTCCTGCCTCCAGGTTCCTGCCCTGCTTGAGTTCTTGCCTTGGCTTCTCTCAGTGATGGACTATGATTGGGATGTATAAGCCAAATAAACCCTTTCCTCCTTGAGTTGCTTTTGGTTGTAGTGTCTTATCATAGCAATTGAAAGCAAACTAGAACACACGTTATCCAACTTAATAAATTTTGAAGTACAATCACAACAGTGTTAACTGTTGGACTGAAGATGTCTATAGTGTGTCTGGCATGAATGAAACTTGAGATCTCCCAAGTGGAGTTGTTTCCACCTCACCCAAGCCCCTAGCAATTAATATAGTATTTCCTTCTATAGCTTTGAGTACGAGGGAAACTCCATGCAGGTGGGATTGCTCAGCATTGTTCCTCCTATGGTTGGCTCATTTCACTTAGTGCATCCTTCAAGTGTGCCCATGAGGCCATACATGAGAGGTCCTTATTATTAAAGGATTGCACACATAGACAACGTTTTCTTAAACCATACTTTTTCAGTGGATATTAGGATTCTTTCTGTATCTTAACTAGCTGGTTTGTTGAGACCCTTTCTAGCTTTGGACCACACAATTAAAATTAAATAATTTATTTATTATTATTGCATGTGTATGTTCATGCCACGTGTACGTGCTTGCATACATGCGTGCATGCGTGTGTGCGTGTGTTCATGTGTATGTCTAGGTCAGAGAACAATTTTGTGAAGTCTGTTCTCTCCTTATAGCTTTATATATATTATGTGTATTCTGAGTACTGAATTCTGCTTTCCAGGCTTACATGTTAAGCAACTTTACCCAATGAGCCATCTCCCTAGCCCTGAATCATTCAATTATTATTAAGAACAGCAGGGTCAATGGCTTGAAGGGCTCTTCTGGGTTAGAGCTGACCCTGTATCAAGTGATATCTTCAGAGCACTTTCTGGAAGATGTTTGAGAGTGTTGTTCAAAACTTCTCAAAGCTCTGTCCCTCACAGTTTTGAGTTAATACCATGAGGAATGAGTTATATCTCTCTCATGCAATCAGTAACCAATGTGCAAAAGACTCACTCTTGACTTAACCACAGTTGTGCTCCGTTTCAAATAGAGTCTCTACTTCTTTCTTTTTGGTGGGTGGGGGAAGAAAGTATTGGGGCAGAATCTGGTTATATAGCCCAGGTTAGCCTTGAACTTGGGATCTTCCTGTGTCAGCCTGCCAAACACTGGGGTAATAGTTCTGTGCCAACATGTCTGACTTCACATGAAATCACATGAAACTTTTCAAACTTTCTTCTCATTCTTCTTAATAACTTACTGTATGCATTTGATATTTTATATATACTTTAATATTGTCCTCCTATTTTCTTTGAAGCAAAATGGAAAATGAACAAAGCAATGTGTGAGTGATTTGGATCTTTGCTCTGTTGTTCCCAGGTTATTACAATACTGGCTTTCTTCTCCTTCATCATGTATCTCCTTCCAGGTATTCCTCATTAGATTATCATGTCATCCGTCCTAATAAAAGTATCTCTTGGTTTCTCCCATGCTCTTTAGCTGAGCACATAATGTCTGTTAAAGTCTCACTGTCTGTGGTTCTCATGTCCTCATTTTCAGGAGCCAAGCCACTCATGGCTTCCCATCTTACTTTTATATTACCTTGACAAAACACTATGCCCCAGGCCACTTCTAAAATAAAGCATTTAATGTAGCTTCTCAAAGTTCTACAGGGTCAGAGTCCATGACCATCATGGTTGGGAACATGGAAATAGGCAGGCAGGCATGGTAATGGAGTAGTAGCTGAGAGCTTACACTGATCCTCAAACATGAGGTAGAGAGAGCTAGCTGGGTATTTTGAAAGCTCAAAGCCCACCCCAGTGACATACCTTTTCCAACAAGGCCATACACTGGAATCTTCTCCAGTTAGTTCCATCTACTATAGACCAAGCATTCAAATATATGAGCCTATGGGGGGGGGGGTGCTGGAATCATTCTTGCTTAAACCAATACTTTCCACTCCCAGATCTTCATAAAACTGTACTCTTATCAATATATTTAGTCTAACTTCAAAAGTCCCTGTAGTCTTTCACAGTCTCAACACAGTCTAAAAACCCCAAGTCTCTTCTGTGGCAATCTCTTAATTGTAGGCCCCCACCCCCAATAAAATTGAAAAGCAAAGTACAGACTTGCAATATACAGTGGCATAGAATACACATTACCACTCCAAAAAAAAAAAAAAAAAAAAAAAAGGATTGGTAGAGTGAGGAAATACTGGGCAAAAGTAAGTTTGAAACCCAACAGGATAAACTCCGAATCCCGTAAGTCCATGTCTCATGTCAAAGGGCTCAGATGGCTCCACCCTTGCTAACCGTATCACATGTCTTTCTCTCGGGCCGGTTCCACTCTGTCTGCAGCTCTCGTTGGCAGACATCCCACAGCTCTGACATCGCTAGCATCTTGGGGTCCTCGACACAGCCCATGCTTCACAGCTTTATGCGATGGCGTCTCTGGGCCTTCGCTCACGGACTCTTCTACCATATGCCTGGCCTCAGCAGCTTCCTTTAACCTTGTGGATGAAGATTCCACAATCTCTTCACCTCTGTATCCTCCCTGACTCTAAAGTCAGAATCACTGTGACAGAGGCTTCTAAGTTTGTCTGCCTGCTTGAATTACGTTTGCATAAACTGTGATTTGTTGTTCCTTTTTTGGACCAGAAAATTCCTTAGACTTTTCCGTTCACTAGTTGCAGGGTTAGCTGGGTGGGGTCTTGGCCTGAGAGCACCACTCCCTTTATTCCATTTCACATCAGGCCTCTCCTCATCTCTTTCATCACAAGCCTTGGCTCCAACGTTACATTTCCTGGTGCTCTTTTTCTCTTCAAACTGTATATTTTGCATTTCTTTTCACCTACTTTCTCGTTTTCATTTTAGATCTGCGTAAGAGTGACAGACCTCTTCCAACAAGACTTCAGTGTCTAATGGGTCCCACATAGTTCCACCAACTGGGGACCAAGGATTCAAACATATGAGCTTGTGGAGACCCATGCTCATTCAAACCACCACATTCCTTTGGAAGTGTTGTCTGTTTTATACTTGTTAACTTTATATTGTTCAAAATGTGCATGTAGGTGTGTGTGTGTGTGTGTGTGTGTGTGTGTGTGTGTGTGTGTGTGCATAAGCTATGCTGTCATTTCTTCCTGTGAACTCTGACTCAGCTCTGAATGCCTATATCAGATGCCAGCTTGTAGTCCCTGACTCCTTATGAAACTGTCACATGTTCTACTTTCAAGATCATTTTGCTAATGGCAATTAGCACATTTCAGTGATATAGATTTCTTTCTCTCTCTCTCTGCACGGGTATGTGTGTGTGTCTGATGTGGATGCATGGTAAAGAAGGTATAAGGCGCATAGTGTCTTTAGGGTTCTTACCAGCTTATCACCACCTCTATTTGTAACAATCTCATTGACTGGGAAGTTAGTGGGTGTTGTCACAATTAGTCTTGCTGACTTGAAACTGGAAGCAGAAGTTATTATTAGAGATGGTGTGTTTATGGCAGCTAGATCCGTGATAAACTACTATGGAGTAAGGGAAAGACAGGTTTGTTGCATTTTATTAACTAGTTCTCAGAAATATTTCTCTGTACCAGCTGGCTAACAATTTGGTAGCCATGTTTTTGTGTCTGTTTCTTACTCTCTCAAGTAAATCAAAGTCCATCTGAAATGAGGAATCACAGCATCAGTCAGTACTGACTCAAGCTGATGGCAGCAGAGCATAGGAATGGCCCTCTCACTATCTGTCTACAATGTAGGAGGAAGACGTATGACATCATGGGAACGCCATCCATTCCCTGTGATACCCCGAAAGAGCAGCATGCCTCTGCTTCCTCTTGCTATCTGGTTTGTGGCGTTTTGCTGAATTTTCTCCATATATGGCTAGGTGGGAAGTCATACAACCATGGGCCCTAGGTAGGACTCAGGCCCTAGACTGGAGAGGTCATGATAGAGAAAAACTGAAGCAGCAGACAGGCTTTTGTCAATGTGGGACAGCTAGCCAGCTCTTAAGAAGCATGCCAAAGGCTTCCAACAAGCTCTTCCCTACCCCTGGCTTCAAGTGGTTCCCTGCACGACCAGGTTCTGGGATCTGGAGACAGTTTAGCAGTCAGGAGTATCTGCTACTCTTGAAAAGGACCCGAGTTCAATTCCCAGCACCTACATCAGGCAACTCACAAATTCCCGTATCTCCTGCTCCAGGGACTCTGAAGTCTTATCCTGGACTCTACAAGTACCTGCACACATATGCGACACACACACACACACACACATACACACACACACACACACACACACACACACACATTGACATGCACACATACACAGAAATAAAGGTAAAATAAATCTTAAATGAAAAGAAAGTAAGAAAATTCTAAAGGAGACATAGACTAGCGACTATTAATCACACATTTGTGTTAGCAGTCACTACAGAGTTGCAAGGACAGATGAGCCAGAAGGTGGGTGTGCCCTTGTAGGAGAGTCATCCTGACAACATCTCAGTGCTCCCCAAATCTGGCACCGCTGTGCCCAGGCATGCTGGAGCAGACTCCGTGTATCTGTGATCCCAGTAGGAATGGAAGGGATATATATATATATATATATATATATATATATATATATATATATATATATATATATATATATATATATATTCCATCCACTAGTGGTGCAAAGAGGCACAGTGAAGCAAGACAGCACAGCTGCCTTCCTGGTGCTTTAAAAACCCGACTTTCCTGTGATTATGCCAGCTTGGATCCCGAAAGGAGCAAAAGGCCCTTGAGCAGCTCTGGCTATGGAAAGGCAAGGGATTGGCAAATAGATTTCCTCCACTGCCACCAGTCTGCAGGCATCCATATCTTTGGGTCTGGTTTTGTTTTGTTTTTTCCTAATTGTTGTTTTTGCCACTAGAGTAAGAGTGGGCAGCAGCGTAGCGTGGAAACAGTCTCCTACTCGTTTTAGATCATTTGCATAGCATTCTTAGAACAGGGTCTTTCTGTGACCTCAACGAAGTGAGCAACTGGACCAACGAGAGCAGAACGGAAAAAAGACATTTGTCGTGAGGCTCTTTTAGAGTTTGCTGACGCTACACACTGAATCTGTAAGGCATACCTGAAAGAGCCCATTCAGGGTCCATATATATATATGTATGTATGTATGTATATGTATATATGTATGTGTATATATATGTATGTATGTATATGTATATGTATATATGTATGTATATGTATATATACATCATATAGCTACCTCTCAAATGGTTGTTCTCTGTTGAATAACCTTTTGGATAAAGCTAAATTGTTATAGAAAGATGCTTTTGTAACAGTTAATCTTGATTGTCAAGCTAATGGGACTTACAGGAACCAAATTCCTGGGCAAGTCTATGGGAGAGTGTCTAGATTAGATCAACTGATGGAGGAAAACCCATCCTAAAAGGGCTGGGTATCCCAGACCGAATCAAGAGGAGAGAGCTGGCTGAGCAGCGGCGCTCATCTCTCTCTGCTTCTTGGCTGTGGATGCTCCACGTCCTGCCTCCGTACCTTCCGCACCCCGATGGACTTTAGCCCTCAAACCGGGAGCTAAAATGAAGCCTTTTTCCTGCCAATTGCTTTTGTAGGGTATCTCACTGTGGCAAGAACAGTAACCAATACAGCTTCAAGGGCTTGCAAGGTCATGGTCGCAGTTTGTATGTTGGGTAGAGCCCAAGAGGATAGAACAGTTTCTCTACTGCATGTGGCTAGAGGTCCTGGTAAGCAGGACAAGAAAGATGGCTGCTTGGGGATCCCCCTGTGGTATAGTGGAGGAGGAGATTGGCAGAGGTGTTGGATGGGCTGGCTAAATGTTTTGAGGCACTCTGCTCTTTTGTGTGTGTGTCTTTGAATGAAGGGTCACCTCAACGAGATGTCCTATAACAGACCCTTAAGTCTATGGACCGCCTCTGTACAGAAGCAAAGCCGCCATCTTCCTTTAAAGTAACATCCTAAGGGTCAACGCTGCAAACTCAACAAGCCCCGTCACTGCATTTTCCTGTCAGTTCAGAGCTAAACTGAGTTAACTGCTTGGCTTTAAAAAAAAAAAAAAAACAACCTTGAAACACCTTATGGTTTTTGTTTTTATAGTGTTAACCCTCTTCAGCTACCTGTCACACAATATGAATGTCTGCAAAAATTCTCCCAAGCGTAGAACCCTTTCAACACATTAAGGCTGCTTAAGAAAACCCACGGCCTCCATGTGATTCCTGGGTCAGGGACACAGATAGTTGGAAACCAACTATCCACTGTAGAGCATTCTGCAGAGGGGGCTCGGCTCTCCCCAGACCACCTATCTGAACATAAAAGTAAACTTTTGTCCAACTTGGAGTTCTTGGTGCCAATCAGAACTAGATTTATTATTATTATTATTATTATTATTATTATTATTATTATTAAATTTTATTAAAGTTTTGTCAAAGCTCCTCTTGGACTGGAAATTGCCTGCTGAGTTTTTGCCCACGGCAGATTTTAATGGCCAAGCTCGGCAGGCATCAAAGAAAAGAAAGAGCTAGCAGGGAGGCTCTTCCCAAAGGGTGACAGCCAGCCCCGCTTTCCTCCAGAAAAACTCCACAGAACTATCACAAGCGAGGAGAGACTGCAGCATCCCTGACAGGCACCTGGAGCTAATCACTTCACCCCCTTCCTCCATGCCGCCTCAGCACCAGCATTTCATGCCTTTGGAAGTTTCTCACTCCCAAGACTGATCAAAGCCTCAGGAGGGTGGAGCTAACTTCCCCACGCCTGCCCTGCTCCTTCATCCCCATGTTGTGCTTTCCTGTATTCATTGACTTCTTTTACACTTGAACTCACCTTTGATTGTTCCCTCGTCGTTTATTTCTCCCACCCCGCTCCTTGAATGACAGAAGAAAGGGGATTGAGATGTCTGAGTTGTCTCAATGAAATTCCAAATGGTCGTGAGAAGATCTGAGTTTTTCTTGAGAGTTTTTTTTTTTTTTCCTGAGAAAACCATGTCCAGACAAGGCACTACCCATGTTTTTCCTCTCTCTCTACGTCGTTATCTTGCCGTGGGTGTGGTTTTAATTAGAAGACAGAGGCAAGGGTGTGTGTGACCTTGTTCAATATTCTGGGTGGTGGATGCTACAGAATGCAACTGGACCAGTTATATTCAAGGATGTCTTTTTAGGGACAGGGTGGTTCAGATGTAGGTAATTCCGAGATGGAAGGGAATTGGCTGAAATCCACACATTGTGTTCACGGGAAATCTCTTAAGGCTTGTGCCCCACCCCCCCAGACCTTTTGACCTAAGGAAACACTTCTCAGAAGATTTCAACTCAAGGATGCCAGTATCTTGTTAATCACAGCTGATGTTCAGCACTTCCATCCCCCCATCAGAAAAGACAGATTCTTAATTCAAATTAGACATCAATAGCCCTGTTGGAGTCTGCTTTCTTTGCACCTCATAGGCCAGGTCTCCATGTCTGTATTCCTTTTACACTCTTATATTCCAAGCTCCCGTCGAATTTAAGCTTTGGGCACTAAATGACTTTTCCAACCCTAAATTCCAAAGTCCTTCCACAGCCCTTCTCAAAACAACTGGGTCAAGTCTGTCACAGTAGAAGTTCGCTCTCGCCGGGCGGTGGTGGCGCACGCCTTTAATCCCAGCACTTGGGAGGCAGAGGCAGGCGGATCTCTGTGAGTTCGAGGCCAGCCTGGTCTACCAAGTGAGTTCCAGGAAAGGCGCAAAGCTACACAAAGAAACCCTGTCTCGAAAAACCAAAAAAAAAAAAAAAAAGAAGTTCGCTCTCTTGTACCGATTAACAATATCGGTGAATATTATAACAATATTAAGAGCATAGGAAACCCATTTCTGCCTCCGGACCTCTCGTCCTAACAGTTAACGTGTGCAGGGTGCTTTTTGCAAATACTTTTTGTTATAGAGAACTGAATGTACACCGTCTGCCCACTATCCAGCCCCAGAGGGTCTCAGCCCTACAATCCCACACATCCCATGTACCGTAAAGAGCTGACTTCATATGAGGCACTAGTCACGTGACTTTTGTATGCTAGCATACTTGATCCTCGCCACCTGACCATGAGGAAAGCATCATTATTACACAGGTAAGGGAAACTGGACACAGAAAAAAATGACATCGCCTGCACACACCAGCTGGCTAGGAAGTAACGGAGTTAGGCACTGGACTCTGGGCAGTGTCTGTTGAGAACAAATGTTCTGAACCCCTGGGCAGGACTGCCCGGTGGTCAGACCGGAGAACTTGCACCTCCTTTGTGTCTTACACCAGAGATCTCCCCACTTCCCCCCGATCCCACCAAAAGGGCCAGAGCTAGCGATGTGCACAGTGTTCACAGTTCAAATACTAAGCCATTTCTTAGAGCAAATAAGGAGCGTTCTAGATTGTCCGTGTTTCCAGGACCATTCACGGTTTGCTGAGGATGCGGTGTAATGGAGCTCGCCAGCTTCGGATCCCCTGGGGTTCTCTGGAAGTTTTTTTTTTTTATTCTTCTTGTATAGTTTCTCTGTCCTGAATATGTCCTCCCCACCCGCTAGCCCCTCACTGCCACTGCCACACCAAGGCGCCCTTCGGCTTTAGTTATGTCTGCCTCCTCAGCTATTTAGCAGGCTGACTGTGATGCATCTATGTGTGAGTTTCCTTGCTTTCAGATCAGTGGTCCTCAGCCTTCCTGACGCTGCGACCCTTGGATACGGTTCCTCACGTTGCGGTGACCTCCAACCCTACGGTCATTTTCATTGCTGCTTCATAACTGTCATTTTGTAATTATTATTATGAATCCTAACGTAAATGTCTGCGTTTTCTGGTGGTCTCAGGTGACCCCAGTGAAAGGGTCGTTTGATCCGCAGAGGGGTCGTGACCCACCGGATGAGAAACACTATCTTAAACGCTTTGGAGGCTGCTGATCTTGCGGCTGTGCGTTGGTATCGTTCAATGGCTTCAGAAAAGTGTCAGCTGCCATCCCTTCAAATGTTTCTTCTGCTTCGTTCTTTTTTTTTTTTTATTTTTTCCTCCCGGGATCCAGTTTTCCGTGTGCTGCCTATTTCGTGTGTCGGGGTGGTTTCCCTCCACAATCAGGCGTCTGTCATTGGTGTCTCTTTGTTTTGTGCGCACATTTCAATGTGTCGCGCAGATACCACTGAAGAAGACTGCAGCTCAACACTGATCTTGTTTGCGGTTTACATTTGTTTGTGTCTGACTTGCAAAAACTGTTAGTAGCATATACACGTCCCTGCCAGCTTACAAAGAATTTAGTAGCTGAGCTACGCATACTTAACCTACTATGCAGTGAAGGTCGTTTTAGAGCTGGGCTTTTTTGTCTGTTTTTGCTTTTTCATTCTAAGTAGCAATATTAAAAATATCCATTCATTTATACATTAGGACCCAGTGTGAGATTTTGTTTAAAAATATCTTATTTCGAAAAGGTTGGGGGGAAATGCCATTGAGCTAGATGATACATTGGGAGTCAGAATTATTTAAATTTAAAATTATGTCTATTTGTGTGTGCGTGTGTTTGTGCGTGTGCAAGCAGTTGCACACGTGCTATGCTGTGTGGGTGGAGGTCAGTGGATAACCTGCTGCTCTCCTTCCCCCATGTGGGTCCTGGGGATTGAACTCAGGTCATCATGCTTGGTGGCAAGCTCCTTTACTCACAAAGCCATTTAGCTGGCCCGGTATTTGGATTTTAACTTGTGGTGTTTCTATGAAACTCTGTCCTGACTATTGTTTGTATTTTAACTGGAGGACACACCTCTGCTGCTACCCCTGCATGGCAAGCACCTTGGTCAGTACCCCAGTGCCTCTGTGGGACAGATCTGCAGGAACCTAGTTCAGTACCCCAGTGTCTCTGTGGGACAGAATTGCAGGAACCTAGTTCAGTACCTCAGTGGTTCTGTGGGACAGAATTGCAGGAACCTAGTTCAGTACCTCAGTGGTTCTGTGGGATAGAATTGCAGGAACTTAGTTCAGTACCCCAGTGTCTCTGTGGAACAGAATTGCAGGAACATGGTTTAGTACCCCAGTGTCTCTGTGGGACAGAATTGCAGGAACCTAGTTCAGTACCCCAGTGGCTCTGTGGGACAGAATTGCAGGAACTTAGTTCAGTACCCCAGTGTCTCTGTGGGACAGATCTGCAGGAACTTAGTTCAGTACCTCAGTGTCTCTGTGGGACAGAACTGCTTTAACTCCCGGGTTGTTTCTCTGACCTAGGAAGCCGCTGTGGATTCCCTGGGATGATTTTCTTTGCCAACTTCACTGTCTTCAGTGGAAAACACCGACTAAGGCAGAGAACACACGAGACTGACTACATTTTTAAATGACCGAATTTTTTTAAAAAAAAATCCAGCTTCTATCAGAAAAGAGTTGATTTCTGGATAAAGCAAGGAAAGCCCACGTTTTTATTAACATATGAATGAACCTTTACTAAACGCACTTGCCAGATCAATAGAAAAGGCTCCTTTCAGCTGGGTTGGATGAATATTATATCTATGTCAGATATTTGGTCTGGAGTTACATTGTTTGCATACGTGGGTCTGTGAAATAGCACTGGGCTCTGAATTTACAAGATTATTCGCCTCAGGGACGAGCCGGATTTACTGTGGCACTCATGAAGCTCAAGGCGTCTCTTGTACTGCCTCCCTGGAAAAGCTGACCATTAATGGGAGCTCCCAGTGTTGGGCTAGAAGGGGAGCAGGGCTGTGTTCAGGAATCGCTTTTTTTTTTTTTTTTTTTTTTTTTTTTTTTTTTTTTTTTTTAATAACAACAAGCCTTAGTGATCCATTTTTCTCTACTTCATTCCAAGCTGGGATTACAGGTGTGCCAGCCATTGCCTGCCTGGTGTTTTACATGGGTCGTAGGGGTTTGAACTCAGACCCTCCTGCTTGCTCAGCATGAGCCATCCCCCTAGCTCCCGTGACAAGTTTTTTCCTGAAGGTGGTGTTGGGGACACTTATTGGAGCTACACCTTTAGCTTCTGGTAATCCTCTACCTACTCTGTCTTGCTGATCTGCTTAGATGGTTCTAGACTACAAATAACAGCTCCTCCAAACATCGTAATGTCTGATCTCGATTTCTCAGAAACTGTCTCATTTCTGCACCCTGGAGTGAAGCAGATTCATGAGTCTGACAGCATCTAAGTCGCTCAGATCCCCGTATTGATCAGGAGTGGATATGCCCTCTTCCAGTGGGAGGAGAAGGTGGGAGAAGGCAATCTATTATCGCCTCCCTCAGCAGCCTCACTGACAAGCAGTTGGGCTAATGATCCCAACTTATAATTGTCAATTTATTTTAGCTAGAAAGTAAACAACAGCTCACTGTACTTTGGTGGCATCTGTTGCGAGGATACTGTTGAGGATGATGGCTTCCAAGTGTGATGCTCTTCTCAGCTCATGTACTTCCTTTTAAAAGAGAGGCAAGAGTTACTCTTCATTTTTTCTCATTTTTATAAAAATGACTCTTTCACACTTTCATACAGATAATGTACTTTAATCACATTCTTCTCTGTCCCCGTTACCCTCTCTTATGCCCGTCTTCCTCACCAATACATATGTCCCTTTCTGCTTCCCATCCAGTCTCTCTCCTACCTTTGGGCTGATTTTTGCTCTTTATTTGTGCCTTGCATTTAATTAGCATTGCTGGCACCAGAGCAGCAGGGGGTGTTACTAACTTCAGCAAGGACCACTCACTGCTGGTTACAACACTCACGAATGTGACCACGCCTCTCTCAACCACCATTAATTTGCCCATTCCTCCTCAGGGCGGGGTGAGGACTCTATTCCCCCCCCCCCATTCGTGACAGAACATTGGTAGGCCCAGCCTTGTGCAGGGAACCAGGGATCCTATGAGTTCATGGATGTAACAGTCCTAACACATCCAGGAGATAGTTCTTCTTTCACGCTTGTCCTCCCTACCTTCTGGATCTTTTTGTCTCCTACCTACATCACTGATGTTGAGCCTTGGAGAGAGTCATATAGATGTTGTATTTAGGGATGAGCATGAGACAGTCACTTGTGAGTCTCCCCCTTAACTGTCACCCACCATAACAGTAAAAACTAGCCTGTTTTGCTTTGTTTTGTTCTTTTCAAGACAAGGTATCACTATGTAGTTCTGGCTGTCCCAGAACTCACTTCGTAGACCAGGCTGGTCTCAAACTCACCAAGATCTGCCTGGCTCTACCTCCCAAATGATAGGTTTAAAGGCATGTGCCACTACACCCAGATAGGTAACCTTTTCTTAAAGGAAGGGTAGAGTTGGCACCTGTTCTCTTTTGATGACGTCCAAGAACATGCAATCTGCCATTGGCATTTGCTTAGGAGTCTAGTCTGATGACCTGGTCAGAGTTCTAGCTCCTCAACTGGTTTATATCAGTTATAAAGTCAAGGCCGCTTGGTCTCATAAAACGGAGTCAGAAAACCTTAGGAAATTTGTATAGGCTCTTGAAAGCCCATGGTCCAGAGTTGTAAGCCTGTATCCTTTAGGCTCAATCCAGCCCACAGATGTATGTATTTTAACGTGCAGTGTTTTCCTAGTTTAGGCATAAAAACATATAGCATTTGTTGAGTGCCTACTGTGTGTACTTTCCTGGGTTCCTTCTGTGTGCCGTGTTGTGTAAACCTGGCCCAATCTTTCAAAAGTGAAACATCTCTTAAAGCGCTACCCCAGTCCTGAAGTTGGTAAGGAGTAGATCTGAAATTTGAACTTGGGTCGCATAGATTTAGAGCTCACCTCCACATCTGCAGCAAGAAATTGCCAATATTTTTTAGGAGCCGAGTAAATTTTTACATCACCACGGTATCACTGCTCTCCCTTGAGCAAGTGCAAGTCACAGCAACAGGTTCAGTTAGTAAAGTGCTTGGCACACAGTGGACCTGAGTTCAATTCCCAGAACCCACATTCAAAAGCTAATCGTATACACTTGTAATCCCAGCGCTGGGGAGTCAGTGACAGGATGATCCCTCGGGCTCACTGACCACCCACACTAGCTAACTTGGCAAGTTCCAAGCCGGTGAGAAGTCCCTGTCTTCCAGCATCTGAAGCTTCCCTATGCTAGTGCCTACACACGTGAACACATGTGTAAGTCACACAAGGTATGGCAAGAGTCCACTGAAAATGGGAATACTTACTTTTGAATTTGTTTCCTTTCTTTAAAAAGTGGTTTATATCTTTCATGTATCTAACTGCTGGGTGCTTATTGGCGTTTATGAATCCTGACCTAATTGACTGGTTCTCAGCTGGTTTATTTTCCCCCCTAGGGAGGACTTTTTTGGCATTATGTGGAAACATGTTTGGCCACAGTGTGATGAAGGAATGCTGCTGGCTAGAGGCCAGGGATGCTGCAACCATCTAAAAAGTTTTCTGGTCCAAAATGTCAGCAATGCTGAGGTTAAAAATGATGTTCTAACAATTTCTACACCTCTATCATACCAGACAACCTCAATGTCCCTCACCCTTCCACAATCTGTGAGTTTGTATTGTCATGAGATATGTCCGTTTGTGAAATCCACCACTATAATTTTGATTTTGTCTGATATAAAAAAAAAAACAACAGTAACAGAACGTCCTCATGCAATAATAAACACATGCTGACATGCTGGTGTACACTCTAATAATCAAGTGTTGCTCCTCAGCTTAAACTTTCCTGGCCATTCCCTTACATGTCACCAATTTCCTCAAGTATATAAGAGAACCATGCCCAATTTCATATATAACTCTAGGTACCTAGAAAAGAAAATGATGGTCTAATTCAACTCCGCTGCATACAGGAGAAAGAGCTGGAGAGAGGGCTCGGCAGTTCAGGACACTTCCCATTCATGCAGAGGACCCAAGTTCCACGTCCTGCACCCATGCGTAATGTCTCACACACCCCCTTTAACTCTCAATTCAAGGGCATCTGACATCCTCTTCTGGCTTCTGAGGGTACCTTCATACCCCCATCCCACATACACAGAACTTAAAAAATAAAACAGACCATATAGAAGGAAACATTTCCAAGGTCATGACTTGCTCTAATCCCAAAGGAAGTCAGTATTAAGAGAGGCAAGAGTCCACACAGCTTGACCTTTCCAGACCATCTTTTCATCATGAGGTTTGTAGGCGGTGAGTGGAGGTTTTCATCAATAATATTTTTCTAGTTTGTTTCCTTAAGGTGCCATAAAGAGAAAGCTGTGGCCATGGACCTGAACAAGCTCATTGTCTAATGCATTGGACAGAAGATTTGCTAATTAAGACTCTTCTAATTAGCCATAAGTGAAAAATTGTAAGGCTTCGGAACAGCTGCTGGAATCCCGTTACAATCACGCCCCTTTCCCAGCGTCTATCAGGGCTTGAGTGTTGTGTAACGCGTACATGCCGGACGGGAGTCTCTCTGTTTCTCTCCTTAAAGCATTTGGTGTACAAGGAAGAGGTGACAGTGCCTTTGGTTGTGATTTGATCAATAAACAAAGCTAGGAAAGTCACAGACCATCTCTGAACTGGATCCTTTGTTGTGGGTTTTATGATTTGCAGATGAGGCAGCGGCTTTAGCTCAAATCTCTGAACTTTGCTGGTACGATGGCTGCGGTTCGGCTGTCTTGTTTTGAAGGGGAGTACTTCTGGAACTTCTAGAAGACCTGAACTGGTGTCGCCAGGAACTGTTGCCTTCATTGCTAGGTTCCTTAACTCAGGGCAAGAGAGAAGACACAGTTAACATCTCTCCACACACTCAGTGGACGGAATACTGGCTGCAGCCTCCTCCATGCTATATACACTGCTAGTATTTTCTGCATCAAATTCTGCTGAAAACAAGAGAAATACATTATACCACACAGTCAAATAAATACCCCAAGTAGGCATGTAGCTCCAGGTTGCTGACATACCAATGGCTTCAGGGACTCTGATCCTTTACATCATTGTGACTGGTGCCGTCCTCGAAGGGAAGTGTCTGGCAGGCACATAGCTGTGGCAGTTCAGCGTGACACTTCCTTCCCCGATAGTTTGCAGCAGAAGAAAAAGATACTTGCTTCTTCTGAGTAGGTCTTGTTACTTTGTTTGTTTAGCTAGGAACCTTTCCAGATCTTCCCCGCCCCACCCCCACAGAGTGAGCTAACCCCTTGCAACAGATAAGTCAGAACAGTGAGAAAGCTCTGCGAGAGCCTCCCAAGAGCTAAGGAAAATGAGTTATCGTTCTGGGTCTAGTAAAACACGTGACTAGGAAGAGGAGAGTTAACCACAAATAACCAGGACTCTGTTAACAGAATGAAGAGATATCTGGGGTCCGGAAACCATCAAGGTGCCCCGGAAATATTTGAGTTGTTTTGGATTTCAGTCACTGCCACTTTAACTAGGGGCATGGCAGAAGCCCTTCCCTAAGGCTGTGGGTCACAGTCCAAACAACAGAGTCACCCAGTTGAATGGCTAGAGTCTTAGGATAATGTTAGTGGCCCCCCTAAACTGAGAAAGGGCTGAGAAGTGGGTTATCCTTCGGTACCTACGTGCCCATAGCCGGGGTCCCACATGCTGGTGTGGCAGTACTCCTGAGACTGAGTGGCGGTGCCTCCGAGGCTGGTGTAAGAGTACAATTTGTGGCCCTGTTGGCTAACCAAGGAAAGGCCTGGGGTTTCCTCACAGTTTTTCCTCAGTGTGCTTTGTGACAAGTCTGTGTACTTTGGAGATATCCCAGGAAGCTCATTTCCAACTGATTCACCCAGACCAATACTGGTGAGGAACCCACAGGGAAGGGTACTCAGTGCATGGCTTTTTCTACTGGGACCACCTAGCCTGCTGGTGAATTTAGAGTTGCTGTGTATGGACCCCTAAGTGAAGCCACTGGGTTATGAACACCTGAGTTCCGGAGTCTGCCTTCTAACCACCACTTACCCACTAAGAACTTAGTGAATTATTTAATTTCTCCAAGTTCTAATAGGCATGCCTATCTAGAAATGTAGATAAAGCCAAGACTGCCTTGCCTCTCGGAGTGGTATTCCCTGTGTTAATTAACTGAATGCACACGTAGAGGAAACACATGGAACATGGTCAGACACATAGTCTAAACGGGTCGTTGAACATTGCCATCTGGGACACACGCCAGTATTCTACTGTGCTCTGCATCTGATCGACTAACACACCACAGTCACCAAAGTCAAGGTCTATGACTGGATGAAACATGACTGCTCCTCTGATTCACAAATTTGTCTCCTGGAAAAAAAATGTCTTTTAAATATAAAGTGAGGCTGGTGGAAGAATTTTAAAAAATATATCTGAGGCTTAATTAAATAAGAGTGCTATAAATAGCGTGTCGTTTCCCAGTGACAAGACTGTGTACGTGCCAAGCTTAAGCCTAGCTGGATTCCCAAGAACTGACTCTGGGCCTTTTCTCTTCCTCCTCTCTTGGCCCCTCAGGGGTGCTCCCCCAGCCTGGAGAGGCTCTGGACAGTTTGTTTAAACTTCTGATTTGCAAACTGGCGGTCAGACCTCCCTCCCTCCTCGCCGCTCTTCAAAGCCTTGGGTTTAATTAGGATGCAGATGTCTCTGCTGGTAGTCTAGCAGCCTTTCTGTCAAGGGGAAGGCCTTTGGCTATCTCGGGAGGGACTTGGGCAGAAAGGACCCCTCTGTAGGGTTCTCCATCTTGGTGAGGAGAACATGACGATGATGATGATGTATGAGACAACCGTGCCATTGGAGCCTGAGGGGGACATGACAGGGGGATAATATGAGAGAACAACCCTGTCTCCCTAATGGAGACGGATGGCCCTCGCCTGTCTTCCTGGCATTGTTGGGGCTGGAGTCGAGCTGGCTTCTCCAGGGAAGTGTCACAGGATGGCAGGTTCAATATGCCAGCCACACTGCCCTCCATGGTAGGTCTTGCACCATGGTGGGGTGATGGGGCAAACACATGGAGGGGTTATGTGGGGGCTCCCGGGGGAGCCCTAGTAGCCCCCCCCCTTTGGCATTGACATGCGTGTGTCAGTGTGTCAGCAATGACAGTCCTTCCTTGATTGGTTTTTGTTTTCCTCTCTTCCCCCCCCCCCCACTTTTCATCCTCCCCTGCTCACCATCCCCCAAATAACTAAGTTAAACCAAAAGTCTGAAACTTAATGATAAAAAAAAGTCCTCAATCCTCAGGAGGGCCCCCCCTCCCCCCTCAGGTCCCTTCTGGGCCCCAGGAAAGAAAGCTGAAGACTAGAGTCGGAATGTCATCTTGGAGAGCAGTTTTATTCATTCTCCTCCGCCTCGGTTACCACATGTTTGGGGAAGACAATTGATTTCACAGATCTGTGTGGGAGGCTGAGGATTTGGCTCTGAGGCAGCAGGAGAAAAGCCACCCTGGGAACAGGCTCCCTAATTGACACGCAGCAAAGTCACTCTTCAAGGAAATTGTTTCTCTCCGTGCTAATTTTTTTTTTAAAACTTAATTTCAATTTTTAATTCAATTGTATTTTTGAAAGCAGAGACACCGCTTTCTTCTCCCCGTTACCTGTTACCCACCCCCCAAGCCCCTCCCCAAGATTTCCATATGGGAGAGACAGACCAAATGTTAAATCTAACTTCAGTTTCCAAGCAGTATCTTCGGCTACTAGAGAGTCCAAGGCTAAAGGTCTAGTGGAGAGGAATCTGAATCTGTTTCCGCTTCCGCTTTGGCTTCCCACACCTCTAAATGAGATGTTTCTGGTCCGAGCCAGGTCTAAGGAAGGTGGGGAGAAGTCCGGGACACTGGGCAGTTAATGAGTGCTGATGAGTTTGCAAGTCTGCCTACCCCTACGGGAACGGGTTCCTGTTGCGTTTCCTTCAAGATGCTTCCAGATGTAACGCTTTGGATGGCTGCGTTCTCCTGAAAGAAATTAGTTCTGATTCTAAATAAATAATAGGCCAAGCTGAAAAGAGAAAGAAAAAAAAAGAACGAAAGAAAGGAGAAAAAGAAAGGATGGAAAACCTCAATTGCTAGATCTGTGGGTGGTGGTGGGTGCATGCTGCTGTTTTAGCAGTTTAAATGTGGATTCCTCCGCATTTGCTCTATTTAAAATGGCGTGGTAGCTTTTCACGCCCTCTGAAAAGTTAATAGCCCACCTTAAATGAAATGGTAGCCTGAAGTGGAGCAGTGTTTTAGTTGCTAATTATACTGCCCTGTGGGAGGAGGACATGTGCTTTATAGAACTTAGGGAGATAGGGTTACCCCCCAAACCTCCCAGGATGACTGGGAGCGAGGATCAGCCTTTGATTGACAGGAGAGTCACTTGATATGAAATAGACAGGAGAAGGAGGGGCTTATGTACCCGCCCAAACATTCAATGCCAACAGAGCATTGCTGAAGCCCAACCGTGGGCATCTTGCTTCTGCCCGTGGTCTGTTCATTTGTTGGGTCCTCTACTCTGATCAGGGCAGACAAATCTGAGTTCAGCTTGGAAGAGGTGAGAGGAGGCTCTTCCCCACTCCAGGGCCTCCACCTTCAAGATTCCCGGAGTAGCGAGCATGTGGAATTGGTCAAGCCACAAGGCTGAGACCCTGTAGGTAGATGTGGACCCTGGGTGGCTGAGTGGAGTTAGGAAAGGGAAGGAAATGGCAGAGAAAGCTGGTGTGGGTGGGAGGCTGTTCCAGATTCATAAGATGACAAGAAAACTGTTGTGGGTCTCATGCTGAGGCTCCCGGGGCGAAGCATTTCATCTCAGCTCTGCTGTCTCTGGCCTTGCGTGGGACCTTGGCTGGGACCAAACCTCTCAGCAGCATCAAAAATCTCCCACCCCAAATGGAAACTCTATTGTATTGACTGCCAAGGAGGAGTATTATTTCAAACGCTAAAGCATTACAGTCAAGAAAAAAAAATCAACGAGACCCAGGGGAAGGAGGGAATATGGGGTCTTGGAGTGAAAAGGAAAAAGGAAATGACAAGTTTCATGAAATTAGAGGGTTCTTTTGGTGGGGGGAAGGGGTTGCTTTGGGCACAGTTTCAAGAGGAAGTGCTGGTTATTAAGACAATTGTTAATCTAATCTCTATCAGAGATGCATTTAAGTTCAAGAACACATTAAAAAATTCTTCTAGATTTTGGATTTTCAACTAGATGCTCTCATGTGAATTTAACTCTGCATGAAGGAAATACTTTTGAGGAAGAATTGCTTTTGTGTCTGAGCCCCATAATAAGGTGTGAGGAAGACTGCTAGCTAGCTAGTTGAGTTCAGCGGCCAAGAGTCACCTCCTTGTGTCGACCTCTCCTTAGCATTACGGTGTCCTTAAACTAAGACCTCCTTTTAAAGGCTCCCCTCTGCTTCCATGCTGGGCATGCTCCTATGGCTTGCAGGCTCACTACCATCAGAACACACATACTAGCTGGCAATGTCTGGTTACTTCTGTGTTCTCTACTAGTCTGACTATTGGAGACTGAAATACCTGGAACCTATTAAATGCCCATTAAGCCGCTGGCGTTGACAGTAGATGGGAAATGGAGGATAAAGAACCTTCCAGTAACAATGTGCTATGCATGTAACAAATGACCACAAAGCAGTTGTGTTAAAACAATACACACCTAATAGAAGGGATGGATGAGCAAGTGAAGCACACTTGCTACACAAGTGTGAGGATTTGAGTTCAGGTCCTCACGTAAAGCCAGTAAGGTAGCACATGTCTACAATGCCGACACTCCTGCTCAGAAATGAGATGTGGAGATGAGAGATTCCTAGAAGCTCAGTGGTCAGTTAGCCTGGCACATACAGTGGTCAACAATGAAGAGGCCCCATCTCAAATGAGGTAGGAAGCAAGGACCCACACTGCAGGGTCCTGTATGTCATCAGCAGGTCACCACACAGGGTCCGCTTCTTCCGGGATGACAAGAGGGCCTCACTCTAGCCAGCTAAGACTGAGTTTGGATATTTCCTTTGTCATGTTTTATGTGCGTGTGTCTCAGGCCCGCTGAAGGGGATGGGCGTTATGGGTGGTCATGTTCAGGGTGGGTGGACTTCAGTTTCTGAAACTACCACTCCCATTTTCACCCCCACGAGATCCACTTGTTTCTTTTCTTTGAGGTGTGTAGGAGAGTAGCTTCATGTGTCCAGCTGTGTTCCACTGCTCCAGGCAGCTTTTGTAAATTTGTGGTTGCTTGCTCAGAAAATACAGTAACGTGGTATTTCTCCATTCATGGGCCATGTAAAGGTCATTCTCCCTGCCAGTCACTGAGCTGGTGGGTTTGTCCCCCAGACCTCCCTGCC